>NC_028352.1:10575884-10586742 GCF_000741045.1 Vigna radiata var. radiata | reverse complement strand
AGATATAAACTTTTGAGCTGTAAAATAAATGTGAAAAATAAATTTTATATATATATATATATATATATATATATATATAAAAAGATAATGATTTCTTTTTCATTTTATTCTTTCTAAATTGAATAAGACAACTCATCAAATTAAACCAAATGGAACTTATTTTTCTATCCTTTATGTTAACCAACATTCTCGTTATTTTTTTTTTTGGTATAAAAGTTTGAGTGAGTTAAACATCTCTCACAAAATAATTAAAAGTAGAAGTGAAATGTTATAGATGGAAGTTAAATATTTTATTATTAAAATACAAAATTTAGAAGAGTTCATGGCTTTACTCCAAAGAATAGTATGGAAATAGTGTGGAATATGTATTATTGACAACTTAGAGAGACCACGAACAAGGAATCTTAATATTACTTTTTGGATTTAAAACCTAAATAAGAGATTGTATTGTAGGACAAAAATCATATGTGAATACATGTAACTTAAAAAGTTACATATTATTTGAACCATGGCGTAAAATGCAACAATATCTTGATCAATTTCAACATCAGAAATAGTGGGACAAAGCTCTCTTAAACATCCAAAATATATATATTGCAAACAATAAATAAATTAATCAAAAGATATAAGTTAACATAATTAACTTTGATATGAAAGGAGTGAAATCCAGAATGGTTGAACCTCTTCACAATTTTGAAGAACATACAATTTGGCTACATCAAACTCTCTTTGGCTTAGAAAATCTGATGGATTTTCCACTCGAAAAGCTCTACTAGGTCAGCCACAACAATGCTTATTTTAAGAGATGAGGAAAGTAAACTTTTGGTAGAAGAAAACTAAAATTGAGACAATTTTTTTTTTTTTTAAATCAAACACACAAAAATTATTATTTATTATTTTTGAAAAAAATATTTTATTTTAAATTTAATATTAATTATGTCAACTAATCATAGAAGTATTAAAATTATTGATATTTTTGTAATTAATAATATTTTTGAACGTTTATTTTCCATAATTAGAATTATTATTATTATTATTTTATTTAGTTGGTTTTTTCTTTAAATATATATTAATATGCTGTAAAACATAAATCCATTAATAATGTGAATCATTTGAGATATGGCTGTTTGCATACCTATAAATATAGCTACCTTTTTTTAATAATTTTTTTAAAATTGTACAGAATTTTAAAACAGAAAACACATTAAAAAAAATAAAATAACAACTTTGTGGATTTAGGGTAAAAGTAGATTTATCTCAAATATGCAAAGAGTATGATTTTAGCTGTTTAAGTTCATCTTAGATTATGGCAACTCCCATTAAAAATTTAATAAATATAATTATAGAAAAATTTTCAAATATTTATTTATTTTAAAAAATGTGTTTTGATCTATGCTTAATTGACTTGGTGGCCAATTTAAGTAATTTTCATGTTAAAAAATGTATTTTCTCTACTACTTTCTCTTAAATTAAAAACCTGTTATTTTCATAATATTTATCATCTATTTGTGTAATTTAAAAAAAAAAAGGTTTATAAAAATATTTGTGTAATTTTTCAGAAAAAAATTTAATTGAGAAAATAAAATTCTATATATAAGTGTTTCTTTCCTGTAAAGGTTGCATACAATACAAAAACCCCTGGCGCCTAGGGTTTAAGCGACCACACCTAAACTACTCGAAATCCTTCCTTTGGTTTCTAAGCTATCTACTTTTCGTTTCGATTGCGTGCTGAAGGTTTATTACAATGGCTTCCCAACACGAAAGCGGGTTGAGTGTCGACCCGATTCCTATTGGGGTCGAGACAACAATGGCTTCGCAACAGGAGAATCTGTTGGATATTGATCCGAATCCAGTTGGGGTGGAGACCCAGGAAGCGCAGACAGAAAATTTTGCGACTTTGGGTTCTGTTGTTCCTATTGAGGAAGGTGTGGAGAAGATCAATTTGTTGGATTCCTCTCATTCTTTTTCGATTGAGGAGAAGGGTGATAAGGATGACAGCGGAAGTGATAGTGATAGTGAAAGCGGTGATAAGGATGACAGCGGAAGTGATAGTGATAATGAAAGCGGAAGTGATAGTGATAGTGAAAGCGGAAGTGAGAGCGAAAGCGAAAGTGAGAATTCAGGGTCTGAAAGTTCTGATTCTGGTAGTGAAAGCAGTAGTACTAGTGATAGCGAAGAGGAGAGTGATGATGGCGACGATGATGATGAGAACGAGGTACAAGTTGAAGAAGGCGAGATTAGTTCTGATGAAGAAAAGGTAGCTAGTTGGAGCATGGTTGATGATGATGCCGATCGTGATGATGAAGATGGTGATGCTGGAGTTGGACCCATCAGGTCAAAGAACGAGCTTCAGGTGTTATTTTATTTATTTTAGTTGTATTGCTAATTTGATTGCTGCATTGAAATTAATATTTAAAGAAAACGTTGTCTACTGTGAGCATGTAAAGTATTGTGTGTTATGCTTTTGTTTATAGTAAATGCGGTGTGGTAGGTTTATTTAGTTTGCTTTTTCTGGGAGAATATTTTTCTCTCAGGTATAGTTATGTTTGAGATTTATTTTTTTTATTTTTGCAACGCTTCCTGTTTTCTGGGAGTTAACACAGTAATTATTGAAAATGTGAAAGAATATAAAGTTGTTTTCTCAATTTCCTGTATAAACTGCTAAAACTAAGAAACTAAGTGAAAACAGAAGGCATTTTTTTCAAACCAAAGACGACAAAGTTTGACCCTTTATACTGGAGTTTTATTAGGAATTTTGTATTAGAATACAATAAATTTGAAGATGTCGTGATGTTCAATGCAACACACGCGGGCTGAATAAAGTCAATAAGTGGAACTAGTCTGAGTAACTTGATGATGACTCGGGTCATTGCTATTTGCAATTTTATTTGTGCTTTTGGGTATTCTTTTGAATGGTTGTCAACTTATGCAGAATCTGCCCGTTGTTCCTCCTGTCAATGCTGCTTTGGAACCACACCATCAAACGTTGCCAGTGGGAATCATTACTTCTGTAAGTCTACAGTAGCCCTATCTCAAATAAAAATAGGCATTATTTCAAATATAGCTTCTTTAGATGCTTTATTAAATGTGCGTGTTGTGAAAATTGCAATGGAATATAATAGGAATGGTGCCAAATAGTGTTGGAATAATCTTAAGGAAGTTTCTAATTTTTCAGATTCTTGGTGCTCAAGTCATTGTGGAAGGAGTGGAGAAGCATGACCCTCTTAATGAGGGTTCTATTCTTTGGTTGACTGAAAGTCGAAAGCCACTAGGTTTAATTGATGAAATCTTTGGACCAGTCAAGAACCCTTTTTATATTGTTAGATATAATTCTGAAAGTGAAGTTCCTGAAGGGATCAATGGGGGAACCTTGATCTCGTTTGTTCCAGAATTTGCTGAGCATGTGCTTAATAACAAGGATCTTTATAGGAAAGGGTACGATGCTTCGGGTGCAAATGATGAAGAGTTATCTGATGAAATGGAGTTTTCAGATGATGAGAAAGAGGCTGAATACAAGAGAACGCAAAGAACTACAAAAAGAGGTGTAAATGATCAAAATCATGGTAAGAAAAAAAATAACAGAAAGAAATTTTCACCTAAAGAGCATGCAGCACCATCCATGCCTGATGCACCTGCTGCACCTTTGGTTAGTAATGGAAATTGTCCTCCTTTTCAAGGCATTGGACAAGCTCTGTTGGGTGGAACTGCCACAGTTTCATCATTTCCCTACTCAAACGCAGCGCCCCCCAACTTTGCTACTCATGGAATTTGGACACAAGGAACATTTCCACAGCAGCCACAGAATGCTATGTTTCCTAATGGTTTTCCTGCGAATGGGTTATCATGGTTGCCACAAAACACTCAAATTCCTCCACAGCTGCCAATGACAGGAATTTCATTTCAACAGCAAGTACATGGCAATCAGGGATCTCTTTCCTCAACTATGCTACCTGGGATGCAGCCCAATATGTTTGCTCAATCCATATATGCAGCAGGGCTTGTTGGTCAAAACCAAATGACATTTGGGATGGGATCACCCTTCCCACAGATTCAGCCACCTGTACAACAGGGATTTCCATCCAATTCTGGCGCGCCCCCTCAGTTTCATGCACGTCCATCTGGTAATCGTGGAAGAAAAAGATTTCATGGTGGAAGGAAAGGGTGGCGACCAACTAAGTGAAGTTCATTTATTGTGTAATCCATTGCAAACTGAACTGATATATTGAGTCAGGCTATTTTCCAAGGAATGTATTGCAAATGTAAATTTCTTGTAAGCCTTTGAATTTTGAAATGAATTAGGCAAGTTCTTGAAGTAGTCGAGTTTCTAATCTCAAATTAAAGGCATCATCATTTGTGGTTGAAAGTTATATGGATTTGACTAGATGGGTGCTCTTTATTTTGTCTGTGTACTTCCCATGGCTGAATCATATGCCGATGGATGTTTATCTAACCACATCCTAGAAAGTCCAATTTATTCCTGCCACTGATAGAAACTCCCTTTTTAAGAATCTATCGTAATAACTAGAAACAATTCTAGTATGTGCAGAGAAAAATGAACGTTAGCATCACTAATGTTCTTCTTAAACTAAGTAGAATGTGTCTTATTAGAAACAATCAAGTTAATGATATATATCTCTTAGAATCTTTCTATGCAAAAATAAGTTCATAATATACCAAAATGGCAAAATAAAATGTTGCACTAGCCAATGATAAGAAGAAAAATTGGAAATATTTTATACTAAAAATGGTCTTAACAATCTCTTAAACCTACAAGCTCAGGACAAATATTTATACGCCATCTCCATTTAGTTTTGTAATCTAAAATGCAAGTAAACCTTGAAGCTTTTTCAGGCCTAAACCATTTCATACCTCAGAGGGAGAGCTGGAATGAGTTAAAGTTACAAACCTACGGAAATCAAAAGGCATAATAGTCTAATTGTTCGATAATTTGTAAGACTTTTTTTTAGTAAAATTTTGAAAGGAGCTTTTTATCTCACATTTATCTTCTTTTTCAAATATAATAGATTATCATTAAAAGATCTCTCATTCTTTATGTTATCCCATTTTGTAAGATAAAAGCTACTTTCAATTTTTTAATTTAATAATTAAGAAGCAATTTAAGAATTTAATACCTCTTAATAGACAAAGTAAACCATTCTCACAAATGAAAACCAACATAAATGCTTAATGTTTGCATAGACCATTGACAGTCTGAGAGATATAAACGTGCCCTTGGTTGTCTGAGATAAGAAAAAGACGATAAAAGTATCCTTTAAAAAGAGAAAACAGAATAAGCAACCACTTACTTTCCTTTGGAATCATTTATACTGGAACAAAAACATGTGGCTCATATATAAAGAAAGCACACTCACGTCCAACCCTCCAAAGGCACTATTGAGGACTAAATAAGAATGCATCGACTAGGAGGCAATAATTGTCGAAAACACGGAGCTGGTCGGCTACTGCATTATTATGGCTAGGTCACTATCCATTCCAAACCTGCCACCTCTTTTATTAACATCTTTTTTCCTTCATGATAATATATATAAGCAAACATAAGGAGAAAGAGAGAGTGAAAATAAATTGCTGAGATTGAAATTTATGATCCAGTCACAGTGAGAACAATGAATGGTGAACTCAGTCAGACTGGTAATGAGCAATTAGGAAATTAAATTAAACGTATTGTTCTTATAGGGAGGCATAAATAGGTCACATTAACAAGTGAGAAAATAGAAAATAGCATATAATATGAAGGAGGAGTCAAGCTTTGGCATTGTTTGTAAAGTCAGCACAAGTCTGGCAACTGCAATCTGAAAAGCGGCAGATATCACAGCCAAAACAGACACAAGAAGTGCAACCTTTGCATGTTGGAGAACGAGTGCATCCCCTGTAAACTCTACGACTTGCTCTTTCCTCTTCATCATCACATGTAATTCTGAAAAATAATTACCATTATTAGTAGCTCCAAAAATTTCAGTAATCACAAACATGCAAATAACATAAACAAGACCAATATGATAAATGGTAATGCTGTGGATATAAAATAAAACCATTTATCTACTTCTGTACTTTCACCAAAATGCTTTCAGATAACTGTTTGTAATGGATAAGAATATAAGATACCCATCAGGAGCTTGTCCTTCGCCTCCAAAGTGGGGGTAACAATCTATCCATTGTCATTGGTTGCAAAGAATCTTTTATTATTAAATAAAAGGGTGGTGATCAGTCAGACATGGGGTGAAAGGAGAAAATGGACATAGTGGACTGCTAACTAGAAATAACGTGCAATGGCTGATCAAAGCGATGGTATACATTTAAGTCAACAATAATGAAGTTCTAGAAGCTATCTAGTTTCAAATATAATCACAGCATAAACAGCAGTATATATAACTGCAGAGGCCAAAATAGTCTAAGCAGTAAGAGGTATTAGCAGTGGTGGGTGGAAGATGAACATGTAGGCAAAACACCTCTAAAAAACTATATTATAACTTTTGGGCTAGATAGAAAACAATTTTTTGTTTTCCTTTTCTGTTTTTACTTTTAATTACAAAAGTGTCACCTTCTTTGTACTTTGTCTTCTGTTTTCAGAAATTCAAATGGGAAATAATGAAAAAGGTTTTATTTTTTCTTGTATCACTGCTTCTTGTACAAACATCTGAAAACAGAAAACAAAGTAGAAACAAGGCACTATTTTTGTAATTAAAAATGTAAATAAAAAATGTAATCTCAAACCAAAAGTTCCCGTGCTAATGAATAGTTTTCATTCTAAATTCAGGAGAAAAGAAAATCATGGGAACAGTAAGACCCATACAACCTAACTGTCATCAACGAGACTATATTTTTCTACTACATTCCTATAACAAAATTGCGCCCAAATTGTCTCAGGAAATAGTCATTAAATTATTGCCCAATGTGAATTTTTGCCCAACAAAGATATTCAATCTACTGCAATTGCACAATTTTGAAAACTTAATCATTAGGCGCATTCTATTTCAAACTCTTTTGTCGTACACTGCAATTGCACTCATCATTCCCTTGATATAAGTAAGACCTTGCCAAATGCCAGCTTCAGCATATTTTTGCCCCTCTTCCATTTTTGAATCCCTGTTTAAATCATTAAATCCAGAATGCACAGCTTCTGGCCAAATTGAAATATTGGTACTTATGTACTTGTAAAAACAATAGATGCCATAATTTAAGTCTGTATAATAATAATTCAACCAACACATGAACACATACAACTAAACACATAAAAATCAGAAAAATTTGTTCAATAAATATCTAATTTTATCACTAAGGATGCTACCAAACTTTCGTTAGAACCAGGCAAGCTTAAGCTCTCCCAGACTGAGACATGCAAGATACTATCACCAAGACTGTACACTATAGCTTGCATAGGACTCTGCAAATTAGCAACTATTGGCTGCTACAGATTCAAATCTTACTCAAGATTAAGAAAAGATCAAAGGTATTGGTTCAACTTAAAAAGTGGCCATATCACTTCCAATAATATAACATTTTAAACAGGCAGTGCTATTGGCATCAATGAAAGCGTTCAAAGCATGGTGAATTTATGAACATCAATCTAATAAACGAACATTACAACATGCCATCAACAATCAAAACATGACTTGCTCGTTTACATTTAATTATCTAAAAGGGCACCATATATAAGAGAAAAAAGAACATACTTGTCATATGGAAGATCAGAACATTTCCAATTTGCATCTGCCAAAGCATCATGGTGAATGCGGCATTCCTCTTTAGTTCTCAGACGAAACCTACGCTCTTTATTGCACCTAGAGCAGCGAACAAACTCATCACGGTGACAAGCACGGCCATTTTGGGATCTATGGGATCCGTTTGCTGCTTTTGACACCTGATTGTAGTATTTGAGCAGTACTGTTTTACACAGTGGAACCTTCTCACCATTAACAATCACCCAGACATTATTCTTCCATTTCCTAGCAGTCTCTCTTCCAGAATGTTTCTCAAATGCAGAAGGAGTCAACTTGGCTATCAATAAAGCAACGTTAATGCAAATAAAAAGGTCATTTGGGAGACAAACACTAACATAAAAGAAATAATAATAATCAGAAGCGACACTAAATAGCAAGCAAAGTCTAGAATAAAAAATCAGAAAAAAGGTTTTTTCTTTTTCAAGAACTAGGCTATTAGAGCTAACTTTCCCCTCTCAACTTCACCAGAGGGCCCATAAAATCTTTTCTTCTATTTATTTATGAGTGAATTTTCAGGACTCTTATCCACACTTAATCATGTGATCACTTCACTAATTGTAGATCTGAAGGTGCTTTCAAGTTCAAATCATATTGGCATTGCTTTACATTACTCTATGAAAATCATTTTCTTAAGTCGGTATTTCATGTATATTTTGTAGAAACGATTACTTAAATACATCCCATTCTGTGAGGCGAACATGATTCACAAGTAACAGTCATTAATCTTTGTTTTTCTTTAATGCGCATGCATCAAGATATTAATCCTTCTATACATTCTTGTGGAAGCAAAAATAACGCAGACATCTGATACATGGAACAAATACAACTAGACAAAGCATATGCATAGTGATTGAAAGAATTAGATTCTATTTTCAGTCTCTGCCGAAGGTACTCGTTCAACTCAGTACCCAACAATTAAAAACTACTCAAGTGGAACGGATGGTTCATGCCAAATACAAATATCAATCAATCACATTCATTCCTAACATAAGAGAATATGCCATCAGGGACAAGAACCAAACTCGTGAGCAAAACTCGTTACATATTGATTAATAATAATACCATAGGATTACACAAACAGTCTACTCTGTCAAACAGACTTCGATCACTTTCAAGAAACATGGAGTAACGGTATAGCATAATGGTTACGCCACGTTATTATTATATACAAACAACAAAAAGGTCTCCTTCATAAAGAAAAAAAGACACGTTTAAGCACACAAAAAGACAGGTGTTGTTTAAAAATCTTCAACAATTGCACACAACAAAAACAAACACCCTCCAAGCCCGATCGTGTAGTATACCAAACCAATAAGTTCAGTGAGACAAATCAACATACAGTTCAACTGTATGAACGAACCATCACAAACTCACAAACCGAAGCAGATCAAAACAACCCCATAATGACACCCATCAACGTCAAAAAAACTCACCTCAACACAAACTTCAGACATGCACAACACAAAAACACTCACACAAAACAAAACTAAACAAAAACCAAAACCCTCCTCTTTGGAGAGAGAAAGAGACCTTCTTGACAACCAGGGGTGCATTCACAAGTGATTTCAAGGAACCCATTAACGAAAACCCTAAGTCTTCCAACAGCGTCACCATATCTATGGCTCGTGCACCCGCACGTGACTTCGACATAGTCCCCAACACGCTTCACCCCACTCACCTCTCTCAGCTCCTCCTCGCTGAATATCGTCGACCCACTTTCTCTCTCTAACCCGTTAGCCATTTTCCCCTCAAAAGACTCTGTTTTTTACCAGAAAACGATGTGGGTGTAGAATCGAATACCAAGGGCAACGCAAAGCTGAAGACGACCCAACACCACGTTAAGCCTTGAGATCTGACACTGAAACGTTGAAACGTTTGAGAAGAGAGAGAGAGAAAGAGAGGAATAGAGAGAGATAGTGAGGGGTTGGTGATGGGGTTGAATGAATAAATGAATGAGCTGGCGTAGCCAAACAAATGTTGTGAGTGAGGTGAAGGGGTTAAAAGGCTTAGGGTGCTACTTGCTATGCATGATATGATATGTCATGAGATGAGGGAGGATATTGATATATAAAGAGAGATAGAGAGAGAGAAAACAAAAGTTTATAGGAAATCCTCTCATGAAACCAGACTAGGTTTTTGATATTCGTGTGTTTCTGTTTTTATTATCTTTTTATTTTAACTCAAACCATATTTTAGGGGTCAGGTTCTTAATATTATGATTTTACATTAAATAATGAAACGAATTTAGAGAGAAAGGCCCTTTTAAAAAAATAAATAAATAAATAACATAAAGCCCATATGAAATGAGAATTTGATTCTCTTCTGCATAACTGCAAGCCATTTTACCACATCATGGATCTGAGTCAAACGGTTCGGTTCAATGTTTTTACTTTTAAGGTAATGCAATACAGAAGTAGAGAACTAATGTTAAACTGCTGATAATATTACTTAGACTAATTTGATCCTATGTATATTTACATGATTTTACGTTCCAACCCATTATATATTACATGCCTTATTCAGAATTTAAATCCTCTATATGTTGTTTTGTCATATTCTATATAATCAATAACATTACTTAGTGATCGTATATACCAAAGACAGTGACTACATTAACTCATCTGCATTCAACACGAAAGAAATATGGTAACTTCTTTCGATTTTGTTTTGATTACTACAATTATATCAGACGTTACTCCAGCTGCAACCACCATGGTGATAATATATATATATATATACGTTAAAAGTTGTAACAACATAAGGTGATGAGAGGAGAATTGATTCTATATATCTATCTCCATATATGGCAGAAGACTTTCTGAATTCCAACACAACAGTTAATGAGTGAAAAACTCATTCAGCAAAATTGGTAAAGTCTTTATTTGAGAACTTGATACAGACACACTGAATAAAGTTCTCAACTCTTTACCGGGACTCGATCAAAATGCCGTCATAGTTTATCAAACGAATATACTTTTCCCTTAATCAGGTACGACATGAAAAATCTCCCTCAAAAAAAAAGAACAAATATTTTGTTGATTATTCACTACAGTATTACAGAATTATATATATATATATATATATATATATATATATATATATATATATATATATATATA
>NC_028352.1:10561226-10575861 GCF_000741045.1 Vigna radiata var. radiata | reverse complement strand
ATATATATATATATATATATACATCTCAGTTGCTGCAAACTGTCAGGACTAATGCTTTTAAAGCTCTGAATTTGTTTTAGTTGGTATTGCTAATGGTGTGGCAGCTTTCATGTGCCTAAACTCTCTTGTAGGAGTCCAATAACTAGTTTTTGTTGTATTATTCCTTGAAAATCTACACCATTGTAGGAGATAGAAAGGTTTTAAAAAATGTCTGTCATTTTAGCCCCAACATAAAGATGTTTAGAGTTTCCATGACACAAAAATACTATTACAATCTACACCATTTCAGTATCATAAAAAAGAGCAAGAAAACTGTGATTTAAAACCTGTTAACTAACACAGGTGGTCCTAAACTCTAGGTTGCATTTGCAAGGACTAAGCATGTTACCATTTTTAATTTCCTAAAATGCACACCATTGTCCAGTAGTTACCCCGAGCTAAAACAAATTCATATTCATCCACGACATCTTAATATTGTCCGTTTAATTAACGTCCTAAGAGAAGCAACAACAGCCACCACAACTTTGACGCCGCAACTTAGGCAGACAAATTGCAAATACTAGGTGGCTGATCTGGTCTCCTATCACTCTACTAGCTAATCCAATACATGTCTGTTCTGCAACTAAAAGTGCAGGCAAAGTGTGCCATTCAATAGATTTGATTCTGGAGAATATTTAGCAATTAGAGAAGCCGTTGATTAAGAAATCTATGTCTGGTCCATCAGTTATTATTTCACTCTTAATTTTTTGTCTCAACTCAACCACACAATTTTTTGCTCCTCCTACTGTATGTTTATCTATATGTACTTCCAACTTCATTAAAATCATCACATTTTGCACTGTCTGAGTTAAAGTCTTAAAACAGTTCGCCACAATTACTGGTTGCAGATTAATCAGAACTAGTAATTCTGTGACTGATCTAACATAATATACTCTAAAAAGTTCTTACCTGAACAGACTATTTGTGTGGGTTGTAGAGGAAAATCTCGAAATTTTTACTGTGTTGTTTTTGTGTCCCCATCCATAAAGTGATTGATCAAGTTGAGATTACAAAGGGACATGTTTATGTTGGAAAGGAACTTGGTTTTTACTCTGAATTACACAACTTAGCCAGTTGATTGGGGCCCTCAGATAGGGCAGGGGGGGCGCATGAACTTGTGTTGGTGGTCGAAGCTGCTATAATACCATCATGATTTTACCAAAGTGCACAAGATATGTATTGATTCCATGGTCTGATCTTTCATCATGGGATGTGGAATAGCCCATAATAGGAAAGAAAATGCAAAAGGTATATTTTTTACGGTGACAAAAAAATTTCATGAGGCTTGTAAAAGGGACCATATTGGGAAAGAAAAGGTAAAATGGGTATCCTTCACTGTGGCATGCAATCGTGGCTAAGGTATTTGTGAAGGCATCAAACTGTTGGTGAGTCCACAAAGGCAATTACTAGTGTTGGAAGAAGTGCAGTAGATATTGTGGTAGATGAGATGAGTTTTACAAGTTATGAGAGTGGAAAAAGTATTATTATTTGTGTGTATTTTTCAACGACAAAGTACTGATTATAATGATGGTAGACTTTCCCACTTTAATGATCACACAGTCTTAGGACTGTGTATGAGAGTGCCTCCATCAACACTACTTTTGCAACTTCACATGACAAATTCCATTCTCCATTCGCCACTCTCGCGTGCCAATCCAGTTTAAATCTATACTACTTTCTACCCTCCTTTTCAAATATATTTACTCAATAATCAATAATAATAATCTTAAACATTACTATAAACCAATTATAAAATAATACGTAAATACTAATTACAAAATAACACATAAATAATATTTAAATATCGTAAAAAAATATTGTCTAAATATTATTATTTATTTATGTTTAAGATATTCATTCTTAAACTATAATGTCTTTTAATTATATTTGATTACGAAAGAAAAAAATTATACTCTCACATTTTACTCAACCCATGCACCTTGATTCCCTCTGTTTATGTAGTGTATGTTGTTTCTACCAAATAGTGTAAAGTACATCTCACTTAAACTATGGTTACATCACGATTTTATAGGCTATTTTTTTATAACGATACAGTAACATGTATATTTATGTTTATTTCACAATTATTATATAAATAAAATAATTATAAAATAATAAATTTTTATTATTTTTTAAAAATAAAATAATGTCATGTAAATATAAAAAAATTATGTATATGTCAAAGTATTACTTTTATTTTTTTTATTAACAAAAACACGTGCGTCATAAACTTGAAAATTTTAAAAACCAATATAAATCATTAATACATAGTATAATTAAAAGGTTATATAAAGATTTTGATTTTTATTTGTTTCATCTTAAAAATATATAAATCGAATAAAACAGTTACGTATATTTCATATATGGAAAAAATAATCAAAATGGATTTTTGACAATGATGGGGAGTTTTAACACTTTTAATTATTAAAAGAAATATTTTTAAGAGTTAAATATGTTTTTAGTCTCTATAATTTGGGGCGATTTTGGTTTTAGTCTCTCATTCAAACTAAGGTACAATTTAGTCCTTCAATTTAAAAAAAAAACTTTGGTTTTAGTCCTTTTTACCAATTTTTTTTAACTTTATTTGCGGTTTCAAGCACGTTTCATTATAGCATTTGGATTGTTTACACTGTTTGACACATTTTTGCTTCAATATTAACTGAGAAACGCGTTTAAAACAGTAAATAAAATTAAAAAAATTTGGTAAAAATGACTAAAACCAAAGTTTTTCTAAAGTTGAAGGACTAAATTGTACCTTAGTTTGAAAGGGAGACTAAAACCAAAATCGTCCCAAAATATAGAAACTAAAGATATATTTAACCCTATTTTTAAAACAGTGTCCATATTTTGACCAAATTATTGTTATATTGTCTTAAGGTGAAAATAATTAATTTCCAATCATAGATATATAAGTGTTTGTCCGTCACTCATAACTACTCCATCTATTTTCTTCACATCTCTCTTATACGTAGACTTTCTTGAACATTCAATCTCTTTCGAATTTACTTTTCATGAATATGTACCTAATTTCAGTCATTTGATTGATTTAATTTGATCTTCAACGCATTTTATGGAAACATTATTATATATATTAAATGAGGAAATGTTATAAATATATATTTTTATCATATCATTCATCTCATATTTTAGATTCAATTTTTCTATTGTATCTTTCCATCCTCCACGTATCTACCCTTGATTAAGGTGAACATTAAACTTTTTCCTTAAATGAAATCTTAACACGTAAATTTTCCCTTAGTAGTGAATTGAATATGACAATGATTAACAATGCATAGACTACTTAACATCTCGAAAAAAAAGAAAGAAAATAGAATAAAAGAAATAAAAATATAAAAAATGAGATAATAGAATAAAAAAAAATAAAAAAAAATGTGTCACATGTAAATGACAATATCTTTTATTAATATTTTAATATCGTCCATTTGTATTAGTCTATTCTACCATCAATGATAATAATTATACACATTAATATATTAATATAAATTTAACACGACACATAAATTATATTAAAATATTATAAAAATATGTTTTGAAAGTATTATTATGAAGAAAGGATTTTTGAATGGTCGGCAGCATTAACCAATCTAGTATATTGAGTTGACACTTTTTAAAACCTTCCCACGGAATCCAATGAAAATTTCTGCATTCGAAACAACTTAATCTGATGGATGCAGCTACTGCTACCAACGGCGTTAGGCATTGACAGTGATAGATCATTCATAAATACTTTTTTTTATAATGTAAAAATTCTTTTTTTAAAAATGTATAATTATTTTTCTTTTTTTAAAACATATAAAGATTTTATTAGAAAAAATGAGTTGAAATGAAATAGTATGATGTGACGACTAGTGTTGTTGGACGCCACGTATGGTTGGTACCTACCTAAGGGCCGTGACCTATGGCAACTACCTCCTGCCGAAAGGACACCCTAAGTAGCTGGTCCTAAAATCTCATCACCATCAATTTCAAAAATATTACTCACTCAGATATTTTTCAGATTTTTTCACCAAAAATACTATACGGATTCAAAATATATAATGTATTTAAACATTTATTCAGATAGAATTTTTTGTCTGAATATAATTGCAAAAAATATGTCTTTGAGAAGAAACTGATTGAAGAATATTTAAAAATTTAATTGAAAAACAAGTTAGAATTTGGTTTTTAAATTCCGAACTAGATTTTTAATTTTTATTTCACTGCTTGAAAAAAGGAGGAAGACATTTTTAAAATAAAAATTGCTAAAGAAAAGGTTTAATTCAGAATTCGATTTTTTGAAAACTGAGTTCTTTGTGTAGAAAAAGTATCGTGCTATTTATATGCATATTTCACATAATATGTTATTTTATGTGAATTTTAAATTTAAGTGTACTATTCGTGTGAAAAAATCAATATTTTTTTTATAGCAATTAAAAAATTTCACTTCATGAAGTGGGTTGTGATTGTGCTTGATATGATGGTCATGGACACAGAAGGTAGTATATAAGGCCAAAATGAGGATCAAAATTCCATGACCTTGTCTTCCCCTTTGACAAATTGAATGATCATGTAATCTTATGTTGATGTTTCAAATGATTATGTTTTATGGTTGCTTTTCTACACCTACTTCAGCCTAAAAAATGTATTGTAAGAATTCAATCTTTTTTTTTTTTTTATTTGGTTAGATCAAGAATGTATTTATGTGAAAATAGATGGCTTAAATCCTTAATTGGTCCTCATGTTAGGAGAGAATTTTCAGTTTAGTATCCGCTTTTAAAAGTGTATATATTGGGTCCCCATGTTTTACAATTTGTGTCAATTTAGTGAATTAATGACACTTCAAACAAGTTTGTAACAGCAATTGGAAGGGGTCCAAACATTCAAACAATTTATAAACATGCTGCAACTCAAAATGACTTCTCCACTTGCAATTTTCAAGCTAAATTGATGGTTCAAAGGGAACCGTTAATAAACATGCTGCAACTCAAAATGACTTCTCTACTTGCAATTTTCAAGCCAAATTGATGGTTCAAAGGGATTAAATTGACACAAATTGCAAAACATGGGGACCCAGTGTATACACTTTTAAAAGTGGGTACTAAACTGAAAATTCTCTCTTAACATGGGAACCAATTAAGGATTTAAGCCAAAATAGATTTAAGAAGTTCAGAGTTGATGGATTTAAGAGTAAAATTTGTGTTTTTTTCAAAGATTTGAAAATAAAAGTGTATATAGATTTGGAAATAAAATTTATAAAAATTTATGAATGATTTAATAGATATAATAGAATTAAAAAATATTTTCATAAATTAAAATTTAATATTATTTTTTTCTTAATAGTTATTATTAATAATAATATTATTATTTTTATTTATTGTTATTATTATGATCAATATTATTTATTATTATAATTATTATTAAAGGATGTCAATCTCAAATCACACTTTGGACGAAGTCATATAGCACATCTTTTAAGGGTTGTATTACATACAATATCACGTGTAGTTTAGTCATTTAAATTGAGGGTAGTTTGGTCATTATAATACTATTACCTTCAAATCCTTTCATAGATTTGAAAATTATAAAAAGTGTTATCTCTTAAGTCAATCTATTTTTTTTGTCCTCAAATAAGTGAAAAAGAACATAATAATCTGTACTTTCCATTACTTATAAACATGATATTCCTAATAAAGAAAACACAACATAAGTTAGGTATTATTTATAGAGAATGGAAAGTATATTGAAGATCTTTAAATTTATATATTTGCATTAATTTGAAGAGATGAAAAATAAGTGGAAGGTGAGTTTGAGTAAAAATTATGTGAAAGTTTATGAAATTATAATTTTACCTTTCAAATATACTACATAAATATATTGTCCATCGAATGGTCACTCATGCATGTAAAACATATGTTATTGCAAAATATAGTAAGTTTTAAATTTGATATGAGATTTTGTATACTTTACTTCAATTTGTATATTTAATTTATAGTTTGTTTGAATAATTTGAAAATTAATTAATATTACGGTGCAAATTTGACATAAAGAAATATTTAATTTTAATTTTAAATTATTTTTAGAAATAAATTATATAACGTTTCTAATATTATAATAATTACATCATTACATAATTTATAACAAATAGCAAATAATTTGCAAATATATGTACATAAGTTTAATGTATTTGCAATTTTTCAATGTTTTTAATTATTCAAAATAATAATATAAACATCACATTTCTAGGAAGACTTACAGACACAAAAATATGTACTAAGCAATCACTGTATCATTTGCAACCTCAATTCTACTAATTATTATCACATAAAAATCATCTTCATTTATAATGTACGATTATCGTAAATGACTAAAAAAAAAATAAGTTAGTGAAAATATAATAATTGATTTAAATCTCTTTTTGGTTCCTAAGTTATGAGAGCGGATATTCAATTTAGTCTCCGTTTTTAAAAATGTAAACATTTGATTACTAAGTTATAAAAAATTGTACTTTGACCATGAAAATCAAAAAATGACTCATTTGGTACATTTTTTATAACTTAAGGACCAAAGATTTACATTTTTAAAAACGGACACTAAACTGAACATCCGCTTATAACTTAGGAACCAAACAAGAGATTTAAACCTATAATAATAATACATAAGACAATATCATCATTAGTTCAAAAACCAACAATTCAATCAATAATCAAATATCTATCATAAAACACAACTCTCATGACTCAATCATTACATAAACATTTGATTATATTTTCGAAAAACTATTATATTGAATAAACTCAAATACTACCATTGTCATCAATTTAATACATCAGACTTAAGCCAACACATTTATCCAATCTCAATTTTATTAAACAGATCAAATCAAACAAACAAATGCACCCGTTTAATTTCCACTCATTTATCACATTATTTTCATCTCTTATTCAACAATGAAAATTATTTACAATCAAAATTCAATGTCACATACACTTATCACAACCTTATCATCATCGCCTTAAATTAAAAATAGTAATATTCTAAATTTTTACTAGGTTTCCTTATATTAAATATTATTTTTTTTCAAAACTAAAGTTTTACTACTCAATTGAGTTACTCCTAATTAGAGACCTGATGTAAAGTATCTAAACAAAACATATATTCAATAATATAATAGATTAGACTCAAAGAATCATTTATCTCAATCGTTTTCACTAATATTGATAACTACAACAATATAAAAACTAGAAAGAAATAATTTATAGATTTAATATAAACATACTCTAATTTAAAATATGATTGGTTTAAAATGCTCTTTAGTTTCTCAATTTTTAATTAAGTATTGTGATAAAATTGATAAGAAATAAAGATAAAAAATGAGTGAAAACATGAAAAGTTTGAGAGAAACATAGAAAAGAATAAAAAATAATGAAGGATGAAATTTATCCTTCTCTTTTTATTTATACCTTTAACCACATTACAAATTAATACGATGACATTATTACTTTAAAGCATACAAAATTATTAAATTATATAATACATATATATGTTTAGACTTAAATTTATTAGATCAAATGACATAATCAATCAATTAGCGGTATATGATAATGATGATAGGAGAAAATTGAATTCAATTCTACACAAAATTAAAGTCAAAGAGTTGACCCTTGAATCAACAGAGAAACTTATTTTTGTCAAAAATATAATGTTTAATAACATTAATTGAGTGTATCATAACTTACTTACATTTATAATTCTTTTTTAAAAAGAATATACTGCATGAGCATGTGGTGAAAATAATTCAAATATATAACAATTAATTCATTGCATACAATTATTTTAAATATAAATTTTCTATTATTGTGAGAATTGAACGAACTTACCATCACAGGAATTAAGTTAGGAATTGATCATCAACAAGGTTATTCAATCCTATAATATAAATTCAACTAGGTGATTTTAGATAAAAAAATTGTTAATTTTTAATAAAAAAGCACTATGACAATGAATATAATTTTAAGTAAAAACTGGTCTGATAAATAATTATATTGATTTACTTTCTTGTTACAATCACTAATTACGAGGTTTTGACATTTTTTTTGTTAATTACGCGAATGTGAAAGTTATTCATTTAATATGATTGAATGATTTTTTTTCCTTCTACTGCTAGCTTACTTGGTTTAGCGGTTAGAAATATTTTAAATGTTAATAAGAAAGAAATTGTTTCAAGGTATCTTCTAAAAAATGAAAATTATTAGAGAATTAATTGTCAATAAAAATAATAAAATATTATTAAGTTTGGTATTTTATTTTCATTGAATAAAATAAAAATTATAACATTTCATTTGAAAAGTATAAAACATTTCATTTAAAAAGTATAAAACACGGTTAAATAATCATTACAAAATCAATAAATTAGAATAACTAAATAAAAAAGTACATAAAAATATTTGTACAGTTATTTAAAATAACTATAATTTAAATTCTTATATACAACACTCTTAAAAACAACTATATAGTTCCTTTACAAAAGTCAAAACAACTAAACACTAGAAGAATAACCTTATGTATTGAACGTGCAACTATTCAATAGCTAACATTAAAAATAATCGGTAACATATTTGTAAGATAAATACAATTATTAAACATTATTTAAAATTGTAATTTGACATAAAATGATATAAAATGTCAGATGCTCCCGCATTAGACGTCAAAAGGTTAATGTGAATTCAATAAAAAATTGAGTAGGAGATTGGAAATTCATTCACTTTATTTTAGCTCGCGAGACCCTCTCCTCTGCTCAAACTTTTCTCAAACGAAGTTTAACGACTATCACATGTAATCTTTATTTTCATTTGATACAAATGCATGTTACTTAACTACTTTAGGTATGATTTTTCATTTGTTTTTACCGATATTTTTGTTTTCGTTTTCTTTTTGAAGAACTTATTTGTTATTTTTTTTTTGTTGAACTTGTTTGTTGTTGTTGTTTGTATTTTGATACTATATTACACGTTCATAATTCATGCTTTACAAAATACCAAAAACTGAAATTTGTTTTTCTGCTTTTCAAGTCTCGTAGAGTTGTAAAAAAGGATCACAATTAATTAAAAAAATAAAAAAAATTGAGAAACGTTGTATATGGACAAAATTCAACGTTAAATTTAATGTCGAATTAAGGTCCAAAATATTCGACGTTGTACGCTATTTTTGTACTAGTGTAACTACTTCATGACAAACAAACTTTAAAAGAAATTGTTTTTGCTGGATTGCGATGAGGATAACTCCTGCTCAACTCTCCTGCCTGGACGAACGTCTACTCCTCTCCTTTCTCTGGGTGACCGATCCGTTTGTAGGGGGTGACCTGCAGAAGATACTCCGATGCTCAAGTCAGAATTTTTCTCTAAAGGTCTAAAGTAATTCAATGATGAAAAAACGAGTTTACCTCAAAATTAAACCTCTATTTATAGAGTTTAGAAGAATCTGACCAATTAATTTACTTCTTAATGATCATTAATATCAACCTTAACCACTCATCAATAGCAGTTATCGTATTAATTACGATTTAACTTTGCTCAACTGTTGTCGTGACCGAGCGGTTGCGAAGTTCTTTTTTGCATCACGACGGTCCATTCGACCCAGCACGCAATCGTACCCGATCGACCGGCTCTCAACCCATAGTAACAAAAACCATAGAAGCAGAAGAAAAGAAAATAAAAGAAACCAAACCTGAACATAAGGCACCCAATGTCAGACTTTCGGCGCTCAACTTAAACTCTACTCGCCTAGCGAGCTGCTGTGGTACCTAACCAGAGTGCAAATAGAGAGTTCTCCAAGCCTAGCGAGAACTCTCGCCCAACCTTTGAAAAACACTACCATTTTCACTATTAACTTTCCCAGCAAGCCTAGACTCTGTTGGAAAATAGGCAGGCTTCGTTTCAACACCAAGAGGGGGTGAATTGGTGAGGTTTCAAAATCAGAGTCATTTTAAAATCTTTTTCACAAAGTAGAAACCTTTGCACAATTTCTTGAATCGCAAGTAATGAAAAATTTAAGTGCAGCAGAATATTAAAGTAGACTACGCAAATTACAGAGTTGATTGAAAGTAAAAGAGTAGGGATAGAGAATTCAAACGCAGGTTTTTATACTGGTTCGACCTTAATGCCTACATCCAGTGTCCTTCCAATCCCAGGAAGCAAATGCACTAGAATGGTCAAGGTTTTTACAACAAGGCTTTTTATAGAGACCTCTACGTCAAAAATATAAAACACCTCTCTAACCCTCTAACCAAAATATAGGCAACACATAAGAAGATCTGCAACAAGAATCCCTTCTTCTGCAATCTTCAACTCACTTTGAACAATCCTCAGAGTGTCCAGACTCCACGAGTCTACCCCCTGTAATCACAACAAATACAACAATTTCCAGCGGAGTGTAACACGATCCTTGATCAACCAAAGAACACCTCAATTCTGCAGATAATGATCAAGCAGTAAGCACAACAGAATTCTCCTTCAGAACCTCTTCAAAGAAAGATCACCACCGTCTTCTTGATGAGTTCTTGGAGCTTTAAATCACAGAGAATCAATCTGAAACAGAATATGAAAATGTCAGTTCTTCCAAAAGTTCTCTGAATAACTTAGGTCTCGTCTATTTATAGATTTCCATAAATCAGACGCTTCTGTATTCGACTAAGCTACTAATAAAGTTGATTGTTCTCTGACAGTTATAACAATTGAGTCAAAGTAGTAGTTGTCAAGTCAAACAAATTAATTTCATATTCAACACAATTGACTCTCATGCAATGCTTAACTAACATTTGAAAATATAGTCGTTACTGTTCACAAGCATAACGAAATTCCAAATAAAACAACTAACAAAGTTGAATGCATAGTGCACACAGTCGACTTTGACACATCTGCACATATTGAAATTCTTTTCAATGTAAAATCTCACAACCCACTGTATTTGAAAATCTGTGCAAAGTCTTTAGTCTTAATCAACACTACTAATAATGGAGTCGACTTAGGACATGCAAATTTGCCACACAATATAAGTTCATCAAAGTGCATGTTATTTTCCATTTCCAAAACATATGTAATGCAATCACAACATATGTAACATATATTAGAACAGTGAATATGCATTCATATATCAAGACTAACACAAAACATGTTCAATAAGATATCTCAGTAAGCAACAGAACATGTAACACATAACAAGACATGTGTTATTAATAATGTGTTGTCATCATCAAAAACCAGAGTGAATAAAGCACTCTGAGATTAAGATTAGCTAAATCAGTGCTTCCCTTATCAACAATCTCAACAGACTCGCCCAATGTCCAAAACCCACTATAAAAATGCCTCTCAACACCAAAAAGAAGTGCTCAGTGCCCTGGAGCACAAGAGCTCACTATTTTGGTAGCATTGAGCGTCACACCGGGCCACTCAACGCTACTCAGCGCCATACCAGATGACAACAACTTGTTGTTTTGATTTAGATGCACCTTGGACCTAACCAAATGATCAAATTGACTTTCTTGACACTAAGATTTATAAAAAAAAAACATGTTTATTGATGAAATAGAGTATCTCTTTGCTTATTTGGTCAGAAACAAGATGTGCAAGATCAACCCAACCACTAAAAAACACTTATAACCAATTATAAGCTATTTAAATCAGAATTTAACAAACTAAGGGTCTAAACAAGTTACAATTGACAAAAAAAAACAAACTCAAAACCTTTAATTTTATCTCAGACTTGCTCCATCAGACTTGCTCCATTAGACTTGGATCAAAAGCAACCTAACTCAACCTATTAACTACCTATCAACTCAACATTAGATTTTTTGTTATTTAAAGTTCTAAACAAATTTAAAATGATCTAAAAACAACTTCTCAACATAAATTTTAGTTCCAAAATCACTTTTTAAGAAATTCACCTACCAAAACCTCAATTTAGTTAAAAAACCAGACTAATAACACTCGTTTTTCACTACTCTCAATTTTATATCAGATTATACCTCATATAACTCCAAAATAACAGCTTTACATATACAACCAAATACCATTTCAAAAGCATACACCACTATAATTATCAATAAGAAATTATTCACCCATCAAGATACACACTTCACTCAAATTATTGATGAAATGGAGTACCTCTTTGCAAGTTTGGTCAAATTCAAGATGCACTAGATCAACCCAACAATTCAAAAACACCTATAACCAATTATACGCTATTTAAAGCAGAATTCAACAAACTAAGGGTCTAAACAAGTCACAATTGACTCAAAAATAGACCAAAAACCTTCAACTTTATATCAGACTTGCTTATTTAGATTTTCACCTATTAAAACTCCTAAAAAGGGACCAAAAAGAACTTAAAATCAACTTGTTAAATACTTATCAACTCAACATCAGATTTTGGGTTATTTGAAGTTCTAGACACGTTTAAAATGATGTAAAAATCATCAACATAAATTTTAGTTCCAAAATCACTTTTTGAGAAATTCACCTACCAAAACCTCAATTTAGTCCAAAAATAAGTCCAACAACACTTGTTTTTCATAAATCATCTATGGGGCTCAACGTTAACTTTGGGATTCAACGTCATATTCTTAATTTCCTTTATTTTACTTCCAAAAACAACACAAACATATTAGTTTCCATATTTTATAACTTCTTTACTTCTTATTCTATATTTTAAGTTAGAAGGGTTTTTTTTACTAGGATTTATATCAAAATTGAACAAGATAAGTGTATGAATGATATGTAATTCTAAATAAACTAGACACTTACAAAAGTCTAATAATATCTCTCCTAGTAAGAAGGAAAAATAAACAAATATTGTTCATTCTCCTCTTAGTACTAAAAAAATGTAGAATGTAAAATATATGATCTAAAATATAGGATGTGGAAAGTATTGTAAAATATATAAAGTTGTTATAAATTATTTGGTATATGTTCTTAATGGTACATCTATATTTTATAAAAAAAATAAGTATTATCTAATAATTATAAATGAATAAATTAATTAACAAAAATAACTGACATATTTATAAACTCCTCTTTAATATGTATGTATATATATATATATATATATATATATATATATATATATATATATATATATATATATATATATATATATATATATAAAAACGTTGTTTAACGTCACCCATAAGACGTCAGTTTGCGTGTAATCCGACGTAAAGGAGCAGACGGTGGCATTATCGTAAATAGCCTGGTAAACTAGACGTCGGCTTTATCCAAAAACAGACATCTATTAATGTCAAGACATCAGCACTACAGCACCCCGACGTCTACTGGGCTGCATTTAATGCTTTTCACCTAATTCTCAGGCGCTTAGACGTCACGTACTCCAAATCCAACGTCTAAGGCATGTCTGGAAGGCGGGAAAGACGAAAAAATCTTCAATGTTGATGTCGGTTAAGCTTCCTAGACGTCGACTATTTAGGGCCCCGACGTGTATGTTATTATAAACATCGATGGCCCATACCAACAGTCGTGAACATCCCTGACAGGATATCAAACGTCAATCGGTTAAGCTTCCTAGACGTCGGTTCCCCCTGACAAAAACCGACGTCTAATGGGTATTCAAAATGTCAGTTTTAAATGTTCACTTGGACGTCACATTAGTAGGATAACCGACGTCTATAGACTTCGGTTTCTAGAGAATAACCGACGCCTAATTCCATTTTAAATACACCGCAACTCTTCGCGGCATTCAGTTTCTGATATCAATCGTCTTCCTCTTTTCCTTTTTCTCTTGCCACACCTCTTCTTTTTCTCTCTTTTCGACATTCTATTGTTGTTTCTCGTCTTCCTTCTCTCCTTTTTCTCTTTTGCTTCCTATGTGCGTGGTTTTTTTTTATGCTTACAGTTTAAACTTTATTTAGTCTTTCATCTATTATCTTGTGGTTGAACTGATTAAAATTTGCTTTCTTTGTGTTGTGTTTTAGTGTAGTTTTGATCCTCTCTTTGGGTAACATAGTACAACATTCTCCCTTTGTTGGTTTCCTCACAAGAAGAGTGGCGATCTTTTGAGTTTTCTATGGCTTCTCGACCCAAAATGGAACTTGGGTCCTTGTCTAGTTCTCGTGTCACAGTAATTTTTTTCTTTTGCGGTTGAATAATGGGAAGTAGTCATGGATCAAGGTTCAGTTTTGGGTTGAAATGTCATAAAAGATTCAAAAGACGCAAAATTTTTTGTGGGGAAACTAGCGAGAGGAGAGTGTTGCACTATGCTACCGAAAGTCTGGATCAAAACTGCACTAAAACACAATGCCTTTGTTAGACGTCGGTTAGTGCCAGGTTCGACGTCTATAAGGAACATAGACATCGGTTAGTGTCATTTTAAACCTCTATATATTCATGTAAACGTCGGTTTTATGCATAGGTGGACGTCTATATAGAGAAATTAGACATCGGTGTGGGTATAAGTGATGAGTCAATATTTTATACCATTAACTTAGTTTTTCGCGCCGAATTGTGTTGATGATTTGCGCTTAATTCTTAGTTATTGTGTCATTTTCACCATTTGGGCTTAATTAGACCAATAATTCATATTTTAATTA
>NC_028352.1:10557040-10560591 GCF_000741045.1 Vigna radiata var. radiata | reverse complement strand
TAATGAAGTTTTGTAATAATTGGGCTAATTTTGTAGAGTAGGCAAAAGCCCAATAGAAAAAATAAGGTGACTTGTCCCTAGGGTTTTGGGTGGACCCCACCCCATTTTTAGTGACATTTTTGGTCCTAGGTTTTAGAAGGGGGAGCCGTCACCTTGCAGAGGGGTCTCTTTTTCTCGGAATTCTCGTTTCTGATTTTGGGCTGGGAACATTTCCTAAAAATGATGAAGGTTGTTCATAGTTTTTGGTTTTCATGATGAATGATTAACATGTTTTCCTCTAGCAACGCTGTAGTCGCCGCTGCTCTTCCCATTTAATTCTGTTTGTGTCTTTTGAAAGTGAGAAGCATGTTCACTCCATTTACTGCACCGATTCACATGACTTTCGATTGNCTCATGGATTAACACTATTGGGAGATAGCTGCCACGTTAGTGAATCTCNGAGAGAAGAGTTTTGTTCATCCATTAACTTAGAGCATTGGCTGGAAAGGACGTGAGCTCCTATTGTATTAAGTGCTTGGGTTTTATTTTTAAACAAGTGATGATGAGTTGATTTTAGGAGAACTGGTGCAGAGTTATTATTCTCTCGGCCAAAGGAGGTTAAACAGTGTTCATTATCAAGAGCTTCATTGAATGAGTAGTTCATATGGTGTCACATGGCCTCGNGAATGTAGTTCAATAAACACGTTCAGTTTTCCTTTCATTTATCAAGTATTTGGTGAAGAGTTTACAGCTGAATANGGGGTGCACGGTTTCCTTGAATTAATGATGAAAAGTAACACCACTTTTAATTGAAGAAAGAGAGAGTACCGGTGTCTTGTAGCTGATTCACGGTATTGGCTGGAAGTATTAGCTTTCCNTTTTTACATTCAACATTGAAACTTAATTTGGTTGTGATGGCACGTTGGGTGCAGCCATTGCCTAGGGATTAGATGGGAAACTTATGGTGCAGTGGTGCAAAAGAAGGATTGAATTCATTCATCATTTAATTTGCTTTCTCTGGTTCCGTGAAAGACAAGTGGTGTTGTTACAATGATTTAACCTTGATTAGTATTTGGTGAGAATGTCACGGCAGATACAGGGCACTGTTCCCGTGGATTTAATTTACTTGCATTCAATTCCATTTCATAATTTGGGCTTTATTACTGGCACATTTTAATGTCTATTAATTGGTTGGTGGGTCCAAATAGAAGAAGCTGCAGCAACGCAATCAATATCTCAGATCACTCTTTCTTTGCTTTTAGAAAATAGAGGATTTGACTTTTGCTTTGATCAACTTCACGGTCATATCCTGTTGTGATTTCACGTTGGGATGCGCTGATGCCAGGGACACATTTCAACCTTCTTTGCGTTTCAATTGTGTGCCACGGTCCTTGGTTTTTTCTTGGAAAGTTTGGAAGATTATGTTAGAAGTAGGTCTCGGCTGGAGCAAGTTTTGTTCCACTGTTTGGAGTTTTAATTGAAGAAAAAAATGAAATGGGATTTGTTGAATCTGGAAGCATCAATCTCACGGTCCAGAGGTTTATTCTATAGGCTATTGCTATTTTAAATTTCACCAATCAATTTTAGTTGTAGGTTGAGTTGTTTATTTTTAATCTCTTTAGTTTAATTTTGTATTTAATTTAATTNAACTGTGTTTAGATATTTAGTTGCATTGTTCAGTTTAATATTTTCATGCATTTTAATTTAGTGTAATTCTCATATGAAATATTTTAAACCCCCCACTGTGTGTTTGACTCGATTCTTGAACCGAAATTGGTCTTTGGGAGACGACCTAGGGGTCATTCCCTAGTTTATACTGCACTTTAATTGCACATCTAATTTGATTGGGCGGCGACACCCATCAAATTTTGGCGCCGTTGCCGAGGACCAACGGTTCAGTATTGAGTCTTTTGTCTGTGTTTTGTGTCTTGTGATAGTCTTTATGTTGTCTTGTGTTGTTTCTGTGTTTTGAATTTTTGTACTATTGTTTCATGATTATTGGGTGTTGTGATTTAGTTCATGAGTCGAGGAAATTCTGGAACCATACCATCCTTTGATCCTGAGATTGATATGACTTTTCATAGGTTAGCTAGGCATTTTAGGAATTTGTCTTTAGAGTCCGAGTTTGAGTCTGTTCTATTAGATATTGTGCATCCTACTGCTGAGAACTCTGTGCATACTGCATCCACTGCATCTGTTGCATCTGCACTTGATTCTGATTCTAACTCTGTTGTTTTTCACACTGAGAACAATATGGCACAACCTCCACCTCGTGAAAGGACTTTAAGGGAGATGGCTGCACCTGATTTCGATATCGAAAGCTTGTGCATCCAATATCCTGATGAGGATGTTCCATTTGTTCTCAAGACTGGACTGATCCATTTGTTGCCCAAGTTTCATGGCCTTGCAGGTGAGAGTCCACATAAGCATTTGAAGGAATTCCTGGTTGTCTGTTCCACGATGAGACCTCATGATGTTCCTCAAGAGCACATATTCTTGAAGGCATTCCCTCATTCACTGGAAGGTGTTGCTAAAGATTGGTTGTACGCTCTGGCACCTAGATCCATTACTAGCTGGGATGATTTGAAGAGGTTGTTCTTGGAGAAATTTTTCCCAGCATCCCGGACGACAGCTATCAGGAAAGACATCACTGGGATTAGGCAGCTTGGTGGAGAAAGCTTGTATGAGTATTGGGAGAGATTCAAGACACTGTGTGCAAGCTGTCCCCACCATCAGATACCTGAACAACTCCTTATCCAGTATTTCTATGAGGGTTTGAACAACATGGATAGGGGTATGCTTGATGCTGCCAGAGGAGGAGCTCTTGGAGACACCACACCTGCTGAGGCCAGGCATTTGATTGAGAAGATGGCTTCCAACTCCCAGCAGTTTAGCACCAGGAATGATGCCATAGTGGTGAGGGGCGTACATGATGTTGTTACCCAGTCTTTATCTGCTATTGAAAGCAAGTTGGACAACAAGATTGAATCCCTTGCGAAGTTAGTGACAGAGTTGGCTACCAGCCAGAAACCTACAGCTTCATCCACATCTGTTGCACGACTATGTGCTGTTTGTACTTCTCGTGATCACTACACAGACGCTTGTCCTACTTTGCAACCATCAGCTGCCTCTGATGCGCCTCAAGCTTATGCTACTAACATCTACAACAACAGGCAGCCACAGCAGCAGAATTATGACTTATCCAGCAACAGGTACAACCCAGGGTGGAGGAATCACCCCAATCTTAGGTGGAACAATGCGCCACAACAACAGCAGCAGGCGCCACCCTTCCAGAACGCCGGAGCACCTAACAGATATGTGCCTCCACCTATGCAACAACAACACCAGAGGCAACAACAACAGCAGCACCAAGAAGCACCTGCCCAACAAGCTGCCCAACCTTCCACTTCTTCTGAGCCTACATTGGAAGAGTTAGTGAGACAGATGACTATGCAAAATATGCAATTTCAGCAGGAAACAAGAGCTTCTATACAAAGTCTCACTAACCAATTGGGTCAGATGGCTACTCAGTTGAATCAGGCACAGTCTCAAAATTCTGATAAACTACCCTC
>NC_028352.1:10505766-10551465 GCF_000741045.1 Vigna radiata var. radiata | reverse complement strand
AAGCTCATACAATAGCCTAAGTGAAAAACCATGATTACCTGAACCTTACGGAATTTTGGAGCTTTGGAATTGTTTTGGGAATAAGTGTGGTCTCTTAGGAGTTGCAGATGAATTGGCTAGTGAGTCCTCTTCTTGCGGTTGCATTGTAAATATCATGTATCTTGTCTCTTAGAATTGTGTTCTGAAAAGAGAGAAAAGAAAAGAGAAAAGATGAAAAAAAAAAGAAAAAAAAAGAAAAAAAAATGCAGAAAAAATGAGGAAAAATAAAAAAATTGTGTGAATAATGGAGTCAAGAAGAGGACTGAATTAGAGGTTTTGGGTGTGATATGACTGTGTTTACACTTGTTCCCCATTGCTCCTCTATTTCCTTTGGTTTGTAGCTTCTCATCCATATGATATCCTCCCTTCTCCTTGGTCCCATTACAACCATGAAAAGACCTTTTGATTTGAACATGCATGTGTGCTTGAGTGTTGATATTAAAGGCTTGCCAAGTCTATTTGTGTTTGCTTTCTTGAGTGCATCGAGTGACATTGATTTACCTTAAACACTTGAGAGAAACACCGATTTTGTGCATCTGTGAGGCTCTGTTGCTTTTGATTCATCTCTCGAGCTGATTGACTATTTTCCATGTACTGAACTGCTTGAATGATTCTGTGAGTATCTGCTTTCATTGACTTCATGTGGAACTCTGCCTATGCCTTTCACTGTCCAGATTTTGTGAGAACTATGCAACTCTGTGGTTGTCCTTGTGAGTCGTTGTCGTTTGTCTGTCGTGTCTGTGTCACTTCCTGATGTCCTCATTGCTGTGCCCTGTTTTGCGTCTTGATTTTGCCCAGGAGTGCAAAAGACTAAGTGTGGTCTATTTTGATGAGTCAATATTTTATACCATTAACTTAGTTTTTCGCGCCGAATTGTGTTGATGATTTGCGCTTAATTCTTAGTTATTGTGTCATTTTCACCATTTGGGCTTAATTAGACCAATAATTCATATTTTAATTAATTTGAATTATTTGAGCTTAATTATTCCTATCTCTATTTTCAGGGCAATTTTGGAACTATACTTTGGGACTTTTGGAAGGGCACCAAGCAAATTGAAGAATTTCCACAAGGCAAATTAGATTTAATCTAGCTTAGCTTAGTGATTTAGATTTTGNTAATGAAGTTTTGTAATAATTGGGCTAATTTTGTAGAGTAGGCAAAAGCCCAATAGAAAAAATAAGGTGACTTGTCCCTAGGGTTTTGGGTGGACCCCACCCCATTTTTAGTGACATTTTTGGTCCTAGGTTTTAGAAGGGGGAGCCGTCACCTTGCAGAGGGGTCTCTTTTTCTCGGAATTCTCGTTTCTGATTTTGGGCTGGGAACATTTCCTAAAAATGATGAAGGTTGTTCATAGTTTTTGGTTTTCATGATGAATGATTAACATGTTTTCCTCTAGCAACGCTGTAGTCGCCGCTGCTCTTCCCATTTAATTCTGTTTGTGTCTTTTGAAAGTGAGAAGCATGTTCACTCCATTTACTGCACCGATTCACATGACTTTCGATTGGCTCATGGATTAACACTATTGGGAGATAGCTGCCACGTTAGTGAATCTCGGAGAGAAGAGTTTTGTTCATCCATTAACTTAGAGCATTGGCTGGAAAGGACGTGAGCTCCTATTGTATTAAGTGCTTGGGTTTTATTTTTAAACAAGTGATGATGAGTTGATTTTAGGAGAACTGGTGCAGAGTTATTATTCTCTCGGCCAAAGGAGGTTAAACAGTGTTCATTATCAAGAGCTTCATTGAATGAGTAGTTCATATGGTGTCACATGGCCTCGNGAATGTAGTTCAATAAACACGTTCAGTTTTCCTTTCATTTATCAAGTATTTGGTGAAGAGTTTACAGCTGAATANGGGGTGCACGGTTTCCTTGAATTAATGATGAAAAGTAACACCACTTTTAATTGAAGAAAGAGAGAGTACCGGTGTCTTGTAGCTGATTCACGGTATTGGCTGGAAGTATTAGCTTTCCNTTTTTACATTCAACATTGAAACTTAATTTGGTTGTGATGGCACGTTGGGTGCAGCCATTGCCTAGGGATTAGATGGGAAACTTATGGTGCAGTGGTGCAAAAGAAGGATTGAATTCATTCATCATTTAATTTGCTTTCTCTGGTTCCGTGAAAGACAAGTGGTGTTGTTACAATGATTTAACCTTGATTAGTATTTGGTGAGAATGTCACGGCAGATACAGGGCACTGTTCCCGTGGATTTAATTTACTTGCATTCAATTCCATTTCATAATTTGGGCTTTATTACTGGCACATTTTAATGTCTATTAATTGGTTGGTGGGTCCAAATAGAAGAAGCTGCAGCAACGCAATCAATATCTCAGATCACTCTTTCTTTGCTTTTAGAAAATAGAGGATTTGACTTTTGCTTTGATCAACTTCACGGTCATATCCTGTTGTGATTTCACGTTGGGATGCGCTGATGCCAGGGACACATTTCAACCTTCTTTGCGTTTCAATTGTGTGCCACGGTCCTTGGTTTTTTCTTGGAAAGTTTGGAAGATTATGTTAGAAGTAGGTCTCGGCTGGAGCAAGTTTTGTTCCACTGTTTGGAGTTTTAATTGAAGAAAAAAATGAAATGGGATTTGTTGAATCTGGAAGCATCAATCTCACGGTCCAGAGGTTTATTCTATAGGCTATTGCTATTTTAAATTTCACCAATCAATTTTAGTTGTAGGTTGAGTTGTTTATTTTTAATCTCTTTAGTTTAATTTTGTATTTAATTTAATTNAACTGTGTTTAGATATTTAGTTGCATTGTTCAGTTTAATATTTTCATGCATTTTAATTTAGTGTAATTCTCATATGAAATATTTTAAACCCCCCACTGTGTGTTTGACTCGATTCTTGAACCGAAATTGGTCTTTGGGAGACGACCTAGGGGTCATTCCCTAGTTTATACTGCACTTTAATTGCACATCTAATTTGATTGGGCGGCGACACCCATCAATAAGTAGACGTCTATATGGACGTCGGTGGATATCGTTAACCGACGTTTATATTGACGTTGGTTAAGAGGATTTCCGATGTCCCATGGACGTCACCCTTATAGACGTCTGTTGAGTAAGTGACGTTAAAAGCCCAAATTAATCGACGTTAAACAACGTTTCTGCACTAGTGTGTGTGTATATATATATATATATATATATATATATATATATATATATATATATATATATATATATATATTCTCAAGTATTATATAATTACTCTTAAATAATAATTTAAAATCAGATTATCATATATTTGAGAAGAGATGTCACTATCAATTCTCCTTAAACTTTTTAGATTTTAAACAAATTATTTTTTCTTAATGGAGATATTGGTTCGCTGAACGAGTAAGTACTATGAGGAAAAATAATTATACTTACTCAATAAGATCAAACTCGCCCAAAGACTTAACCACCATGAGCTCTATGGAATTTCACTAAAATATTTTTGTCCAATGAGCAAGAGCTCTGAAAGAATTTCTTAAAAGCTTACCCAACAAAATGTTATCCTCACTTAACAACTGACTAGCTCACCTAACTAGTGTACATAATTGTATAAATCCCACTACATATCTAGCTATGGCCTTTGTCTATTTGTGTATTTTTACTCACTCAAAAAAAATTACGTTCAATTCAAAATTGACCTTAAATAAAACCACTTGTCTCAACTAACATACCTCAAAGGTTCCATGGTCACAAAATGGTATAAACACCCCATCAATTAGAACTCAACATCATTAATGTTTAACAAAACATAAAAAATTACTACATAACATGTGTAATCACAAATATATTTCACATCATCAAATTAACTAAGCATCACAAAAATATGCAACCAAATAGTTATTTATTTTGTTATTTGGATTTGAAACTTTAACTCGCTAAGCTCCGAGAAATCTAACTCCCACAAGAGGCTCTTAATAAGTGTTTAGAACATGTTATTTTTTTTCACAAAAAATTGACATTTATTATGCTTTAATTGATCATATTTTGCATGTAAACAACTCTTTTTACTTTAGATTATAGAATAAGGAGTAGAGAAGTAAGAAAACAAGGAATGTAACTTTTGCAACTAAGCTGCGAGATGTGTCATTGAGCACTAAGAAATGCGATTTAGAAAGATTGGAATAGAACTTTTGCAACTAAGCTACAAGATGGCACTGAACACTTAAGGTGGTTAAGAGAAAACCCTGCATAGAGGGAAACCTCTATAGTCGAGTACCAAAGCTAGAGTTGAGCACCGCCCTGGACAATCTATAGATACAAACCTCATGTCCCCATTTTAGGCATTGAATGAGGAATTAAATATGTTGTAGTAGAGTGTGAATATAATGTTGGAGGCTTGAGAAAGATACATTTTCATAGTAAATCTTATATTTAAATATTGTTGAGATTGTATTACAATATTCTATGAGTAGCGAAACTCTTTCGTGTTGAGGTTGGATTTATCTATGTTTTCATTTAATATGTTTATCAATTAGTTTGTGTTTGTTTTTGGATGAACTAATCACTCATCTTATGTCACTAGCTTGGGATTGAGCATGAATAGGCTTTCATTTGTGGTTTAACTAATTTTTCTCTTGCTTTTAGATGCTAGGAATAGATCTAAGGATCTAGCTAGTTATAGAGTCTTAATCTTAATGCAAGTGATTCATTCAAATATTCACTGGGAGATCATAGTAAAGTTTGATGATTTTAGGCTCTAGGTGCCTAGAGTGGACCTGAAGTTACATTTAAAGAGCACTGTAGGGGTGGTGATACTCTTAAATGCAATTGTACATATCCTAAGAGTACTCTTACATGTAACTCTAGGTTTCAGGAATGGACCTAACGTTATATTTAAGAGTACGTCCAGGACATGAACAATTAACAATTGCATCTTTATAAATAATAATTGGATTGGTACAAAAGAGGGACAACATCACTACAAAAAGGGCTTTAAACGTTTATTATTTTGGGCTTTTAATGTCTTTTTCACAACCGACGTCATTACGAGTGACGTTAATGGGACGTCGAATTTCCATATAACAGACGTCTATACAGACGTCAGTTAGTGCCATGTCCGACGTCAATAAACGTCGGTGAAGGCCTATCCGACGTCTAATAGCACCATATAGACATCGATGTGAGAACCAACCCATGTCTAATAGCACTATAAAGACTTCGAACATGTCACTAACGACGTCTAAGGTCACTATAGACGTCGATGTATGCATTAACCGACGTCTAACATAGTCGTTGTGTTTTAGTGCAGTTTTGTTCCTGTCTTCGGATAACCTAGTAGCACACTCTGTCTTTGCTAGTTTCCCCCATAAAAAAGCTTGCGTCTTTTGAATTTCTCATGACATTTCAACCTAAAACTAAACCGAGGTTCTTGCCTAGTTCCATTTTCAACCGCAAGAGAAAAAATTACGGTGAAATGATAACTAGGCAACGAACCAGGGTCGTTTTCGGGTCGAAACACCGTAAGAAATCCAAAAGACGCCGCTTTTTCTAGAAGGCAGCTAGCAAAGGCAGAATGTGGTACTACGTTACCCCAAGATAGGAACAAAATTGCACTAAAACACAACACAAGGAAAACAACTTTTAATCAGTTGAATCAGAAGATAATCGATGAAAGACTAATATAATCAGACTGAACAAAGTTTAAATGGTTTAAATAAAAAAAGATGCACCTGGAATGCAATGCCGTAAGAGAGAAAAATGAGAGGAGGAAGACGATGATGTTGGCGAAGTTGCGAGTCTGCGGTTTATTTAACATGAATTGAGGCATCGGTTCTTACAAAATCCGACGTCTATAGTCAGCCAGACGTCGGTTATCTCACTAATATGACGTCCAAGATAACTTTTAATCTGCCTTTTGCATGCACCTTAGACGTTAGACACAAGGGGCGCCGACGTCTACGGCGCTGATCGGAATGACTTTTCAATTCTGGTCAGGGAAGTAGATGACGGTTGTCTTGAGGCGCCGACGTCTATAACATTTTAGACGTCGGCCCCGTACTACTGGACGTCGAAGTGCCTGCGAGTTTGGTGAGCAACATTAATTACAGTCACATAGACGTCGTTCCCCAAAAACCAGACGTCTATATGGCAGAAATTGATTGTCTTCCCGCCTTCCTGACATGCCCATTGACGTCAAGTTAAGGAAGCACAAACATCTATAACATTATAGACGTCGGTTATTTATTACGTGATGTCTAAGCGCCTAGGAATCAGGTGAAGAGCATTAATTGCAGCCAGATAGACGTCTGTCCCCCTAACAACCGACGTCAATGGGGTAGAAAAGACTGTCCTCTCGCCTACCTCAGGCCCTTGGACGTCTGGTTAGGGCAGAACAAACGTCTACTATATTATAGACGTCGTTTGCCCTAGAAACCGACATCTTGTTTACCAACTTATTTATGGTAATGCCACCGTCTATTAATATACGTCGAGCCACCCTTTAACCGACGTCTTATGGGTGACGTTAAACAGCGTTTTTGCACTAGTGCATGGTGAAATCTAACCCTAACACGTCTTCATCATATGACAATAAACCTTTTTCAACGAATCTATTTAAGCATGTTTTTATTCGACTCTTTAGTGTAACAAATACGTTTTTTCATGTTTGTCTTGCAACTCAAACATTATTTTATCTATAAGAGCCTGGAAAATCATGTCATAGAATTGATAGTGTGTTTTAAATAATGAGACTGGATTATTTTAATATTAAAAGTTAAATGTATAAATAAAATTTCTACAAACGAGTTTCATTATCTAAAATCACACCATCTCTCTAAACTTCTCTTCTATAGAGCTCTCTACTTTCTCTTTAAGCTTTGTGACCACCTGTTCATTTTTCTGAATATTAGAGACTTCCTGAGTTATCCTTTAAGTGAGATCTTCAACTTTATCCGAACAGTTTCTGATGGTATCGGAGGGGGTATTTTTTGAAGAGTATAACACAGCGGAATAAAACTTATAGTAAGCGGAAAGCGTGTTCAGTCACAGTTAAAACGAAATTGGTCCTTTTTAGCAACAATAGTTTTCTTTCAGAAAACTAATCAAACAGTTAATATGCGTAAAGTAAAATGAGTGTAGGGAATAGAAAAATCACACGAGTATTTTTATACTGGTTCGATTCAACAGAATCTACGTCCAGTCGTTAATCACTACAAAGAGTGATTAATAGTTCCACTAAAAACAATTTTGCAGATTACAATCAAATGAAAAAAATATAAAACAAAGAAAACCACTCTACCAACTTGAAGAGAACCGTTCCGGCAATCGACCAACGATTCGCGAGCTTCTCCTTTCACAAGACCAGGCAGAGCACCTTGCTAACTTGAAGAGAGTCTGCTCCGACTATCGACACACGATACGCGAGCCTCTCCTTTCACAAGACCAAGCAAGGGAACAATGAACAAAAGCTTTCTGAGAACTTCTCTCTGACACACAGTGTTCTAATTAGCTTTCTCAGTTCAAAACGTTATTTTCTGAAGTTCTCAAAGCACCTATTTATAAGCCCAGGGTCAGAATCTGAAAGGTTATCTCCCAACTGCCACAAATAATCGATTATTGTAAGTGATAATTGATTATTCAAGTCCGTTACAGGTTTTTCAAAAAGTGATAATCGATTATATGAAGTGATAATCGATTATTCAAGTAAGACTTGTGATAATCGATTATTCAAGTAAGACTTGTGATAATCGATTATTGCTTCATGATAATCGATTATTCTAGTACAAAAGCAAGTGATAATCAATTATAGCTTGTTCATAATTGATTATTCCAGTAAAAATTACAAGGTTTAATATTTTCCTACTACATCCAAANTCTACAAGTTGCTTTTTAAATATTTTCCTACTACATTCAAAATCTACAAGTTGCAGCATCATCAAAACACATCTTCAGGTTTTACCAATACTCCTTATTGGTAATAGTTTCTACAAAAGAGTAAGTTGGTTTATGTTTTTTTCCTTAGTCTGTGTGCTTTTTCGATGCATGTGAGCTACTTTAGTTTGCATGTGATTATAAGACTATCAACTGATTATTGGTCCTAACGGAGTGTCCTAATAATGTTTCCATTGTTCGTAGGAGCAGATAGAGTTTCTTGTGCTTTTGGAGCTGCCTTAGGAGCTTTAGAGCTGTTTGATCATTTATCAGGTAAGGGAAGCTAATTGCCTTGTTTTTAAGTTTTTGTAATTTGATAATCTGAGCTTGTATTTTTAAGTTGCATGAAATTGATTAAAATGGTTAAATCGGTGGTTAAACATGTTGAAATTATGTTGTGTTTGATGGTTGTATGTTGCTTGATCTTTTTTGAATTGATGTTGAATTGAGGAACTATGGATTATACCATTTAAGCAAATTGGTATGCAATTTGACCTTGAAACTTATCTTTGAACCAAACACTAAATCAGGAATACCAATTTGGTCATCTGAACAGGTCTCTGATTCCCCAAATCACATAATTGAATGTGTTGATTTCTAATATGGCATTGAGTAGTGCTGGTGTGGCGAAAAGAGTGCAAGCTTGCTTGTAAAAGTTTGGAAGCCATTTTTCTCTAGACCATTGAGCGCCCATTTCCACTATTGAGCGACCATTTTTGCGAACGATCTAGCGTTGAACGATGGCAGGGTACTATTGAGTGTCACTTTTCACTACAGGTTTAAAACCATTTAAAACTTTAAGTCGTTGAGCGACATATTAGTATCACTGGGCATGGCATTTTGTGAGAGGTTTGGCATTGAACGCTCTTTTTTGCGAGATGTCTTGAGTTGTGCGTCACTATGAATGCTAGTGCATGCTTTTGTGAATTTCTTATTATTCTATTTGTTTGAAGTGGTTTACCATGGGTTTTATGTATGTTTATTATGGAATTGTGATGCTTCATGGATTTGTAACATGGTTGTGAGTACGTATGGTGTGTGTTGTGAAAGAAATTTCAAGAACATGTTTCTTGTAATGGTTTCAATAATGTATGTATTGATGTATGGATTCCGTATTAGGAGTTATCATGATACTCTAATAATAATCCAAAATCAAGTAGAGAAGGGTACAGTACATGATGAGAGGAGCATGACGTTTTAGTCTAGGAGCTTTACCTTAGCCAAAGATGGTTGATGGACTAACATTGTGTGTGGTAGCTTGGTGGGCGAGCTGTTCCGTCACCATAAGTGCATAACTCCTAGAGTTTGATATCAGTACATGTATCTAGATGGTTAAGTCTAGTATAAATGATTACATGTCTTAGGAATTGTTGATGTGAATTATATGTGTTAATATCTTTATAAATGTTATATGATTGTATTTTTGGGATATTAGCTTATCCTTTCTTTTCTGCTTGTTTGTTTGTTCTTCTTTCTGTTGCAATGATCACCTTAATGGTGTAAGCAGATGAAGATATTCCAATGGATCAAGTACTGGGTGAGGGAGATGTTATAGCTTACTTAGGATTGGTTATGTTTTTTATAGTCCTTTCTCTTTTTCTTTTGAAAAAGTCTAGTCTTTAATAATATGTACATATGAATTTCTATACTTAGTACATACTCTTATGAATGATTGTAATATAGTAGTTGTATAGTTTCTTCTGCTTGTTCAATGTAACATCTATAATGTTTTGTTTAGCAGTCATACACTATTAAATGGGATGCTACTTTATTCAAATTAAACCAGTTTAAACATTGTGTATTCTACAAAATCTTTATGGATACATCACTTGTTGTACTAGAAACTACCCAATATACTTATTGGAAAATTAATAGTCTTTGGGCATCAACAAACTTTGGTGTTGTTGTCGGGGATAAGTGTCTAGAACATGTTAATTTTCCACATAAATTTGACACTTATCATGATTTAATTGATCATATTTTGTAAGTAAAAAACCTTTTTACTTTAGATTACAAAATAAGGAGTTAAGAAGTTTAAAAATAAGGAAATTTATGTGTTTGTGATATTTTTGAAAATATTTTCAAAGAATTTAAGGATATGCAACTTAAACCCCAAAAATGATGTTGAGCACTACAATGGCGATTAACGAAACCCTTATGAGGAGGAAATCTCAAGCACCCACTTGAGGAAAGATGGTTACTGTTGGGATAAACATAAGTCTTAGGATTTTATTAATACTTTTTTTTTAAATATTATTTTATTAGTTTTGGTTCTAGTAATATTTAGTTTGATTTGATAAAGATAAAATAGGGATGAGTAGTTATGATTTTCTGTTTATCTAGGTAAAATATCATTTTATGAGAGATTAAGTAGATTTTATTTTTAAGACAGTGATATTTTATTTTCAGTATTTATCTTTATTCCTGTAATATTGTAAGTATCACGGCTATTTAAAGCCCTTCAATTATTAATAACTGGAAGACTCAAATTTTAGGAAAATATCTGAGTGTGTATCGTGAGATAGTCCCATCAATGGTATTAGAGCTTTATGCTTTGAGTACCGAGAGAGAAAAAAAAAAGAAAGAGAGAAGAGAGTCAAACATCGTGAGAAAAAAAAAGTGAGTGCTTGATTTTTTTTGTGAGAGATGACAAAGGTTGTCAATGGCATGAGTGTGCCACAGTTGAGAAGAAAAACCAATTATGATAATTGGTGCTTACAGATGAAGGCGTTATTGAGATCCCAAGACGTTTGGGATATGGTGGAAGACGGGTACGTTGAACCCGATGAAGACGAACATCAGACGGTGGAATAGATAACCGCATTAAAGAAGTCACGTTCAAGAGATGGGTCAACATTGTATTTTATCTAAATGCAGTAGATGAGTCAGGATTTGAAAAAATAGCAAATGTCAAATCAGCAAAGGAAGCTCGGGAGATATTGGAGGTTACGTATAGAGGTGACAACCGCGTTAGACAAGTCTGAATACAAGTTCTTAGAGGAGAGTTTGAACAATTAAAGATGGAGCACAAAGAGCATATAACCGAGTACATAACTCGGGTAGAGAAGGTGGTTAACCAACTCGGCAGGAATGGAGAACAAATGCAATCTAGCCGAGTTATGGGAAAAATTTTGAGATCTCTTACAAAAGATTTCGAAAGTATCATGTGCGCCATCAAAGAATCGAAGGACTTGTCGGTTCTCACAGTGGATGAACTTGCTGGGTCATTAGAAGCCCACAAACAAAGGAGAAGGAGTTGGGATTATCAGGTTGAACCTGACGATCAAGCATTACAGGTACAGTTTGACTCGAATAAATCTCAGATTACTCAGAGTCGAGGTCCTGGCGGCAGAGGGCGAGGATGCTGAGGATGAAGTGGATGTGGCCGAGGTAATTTTGAGAATTATAATGAAGAACAAACCGATCAGCAGAAGTGGCGTGACCGAGGACAAGGGAAAGGCCGAGGAGATCGGTCAAGAGTTGAGTGTTTTAAGTGTGGCAAGTATGGCCACTATGCAAATGAGTGTAGATCAACCAAGTGCTACAATTGTGGCAAGGTTGGCCATATTGCAAAGTATTGCAAGACCGTGACAAAGGGGGAGACAAATCTTATTACTGAAGATGGTGAAGAAGAGTGTGAAATCTTGTTGATGGCAAAGAGCTCAGATGCAATGGACATGGAGAGCCCAATCCCAACAATTGATGAAGTGATATCGGTAAAGGATGCAACAATTGTGAAGAAGGAAAACCTGGAGAAAGAACTCAAAGGAAAAGATGAAGAGATTCAGCGAATGGGGAGGCTTCTAGATAAAGCTAATGAAATTATGAATAAACAGAAGGTTGATCTTGAGGAACTGAAGAAGGCAACTCTTGGAAAAGAAGAGAAAACATCTAGTGTTCTTGAACCAGACAAAGAGGAGGATGAAGATGTTGAGAAGAACCCGATGAAGATGTCGGTCAAGATTGTTGAGAAATCACCTAAGGTCAGAAATGAGTTGGTTAAGGTTATTGAGAAGTCGGTCATAACAAAGTCAGTCAAAGCATTAAAGAGGTCAACCAAGGCAAAAGAGAGGAAGGCCATAAGGAAAAAGAAGAAGTCAAATTTGATTGAAAGAAGCAAACCCAGAGTGGGATGATGCATATGGAAAGAAAGGAAGGAATAATTTAAGTTTATGGGGGAGTTTGTTGGGATAAACTTAAATTTTAGGGTTTTATTAATAATTTTGTTTAAATATTATTTTATTAGTTTTTGGGTCTAGTAATATTTAGTTTGATTTGATAGAGATAAAGTAGGGATGAGTAGTTATGATTTTCTGTTTATCTAGGTAGAATATATTTTATGAGAGATTAAACAGATTTTATTTTTAAGACATTAATATTTTATTTTTAGTGTTTATTTTTATTCCCGTAATATTGTAAGTATCAGGGTTATTTAAAGCTCATCAGTTACAACTCGAACCACAAAATATGTCAATGAGGACTAAGAAAGACAACTTGGAAATATTTGGAATGTAACTTTTGCAGCTGAGTCATAAGATCACAATGAGGACTTAAGGCATTTAAGAGAAAGCCTTACATAGAGGGAAACCTCTATGACTAAGCGCCAAAGCTAGAGCTGAGCACTTCCCTAGACAATTTATAAATATAGACCTCATGTCCTCATTTTAGGCATTGAATAGAGAATTAAATATGCAATAGTAGAGTAGGAAAACAATGTTGGAGACTCGGGAGATGTGCTTTCATTGTAAATCTTATGTTTAGATGTTGCTAGGATTTCATTGTAATATTCTATGAGTAGTTGAACTCTCTCGTGTTGAGGTTGGATTTAATCAATTCTAATTATTTGTTCTTCTAATTCTTTAATATTTACCTATGCTTTCATTCAATCTGTTTGTGAATTAGTTTGTGCTTGTTGTTGGATGAATTTACCACTTATTTTATTTCACTAGCTTGAGATTGAGTGGACACTGGTTTCAAGTTATAGTCCAACTAATTTTCCTCTTGCTTTTAGATGCTAGGAATATATCTAAGGCTCTAATTGGTTCTAGAGTTGTGATCTTAATGCAAGTGGTTCATTCAAGCAGTCATTGAGGGATCATACTGAAGTTTGATTATCTTAGGCTTTAGATGTCATGAATGGACTTAGAGTTATGTTTAAAGAGTATTCCTAGGATATTGAACGATTTGTGTAAGTGAATAGACATGATTAGTAGCGGTGCAATGGAAGAGGATGAGATGAAATCCAATCATACCATTCACTTCACTCAATCTATATAATATATACTACTATTAATATTTTCGTACAAAAATACCAAAAAACTAACTACCAATATACTTATTAAATCCCTGAATACGATAACCTCTATTTGGTTGTATTACAACTGACTTGATACACTTGTTAATCGGTCACACAATTGAATACTTTATGTTTTAAAACTTGATATTGTGTGATTTTGGGATTTTAAGGGCTGAAGCCCTATGACTATAAAATCTCAACTTAAGTTTACCCTATCAACTCTGTCTCTACAAAGAAAACCTAAACCAATTATCTGATTTAATGCACTTGCCAATCAATCACACAACTGGATACTTTATCTTTTAAACTTTGATGCTATGTAATGTTCAACCCTTTGGAGCTTAAATCCTATGACTATGAAATCTTAAGTTAAGTTTACTCCATTAGTTCTACTTGTAAAAAAAAAAAAAACCAAATCAATTACCTGAATATATTTTAATGATCACAGAAAGAAAAATGTTCATTTTTAATGCAAGATAACCACGTTTAAACACTTAACACCCTTTGATGTAGGAAAAATTATAAAATGACACAAAAACAATATAAAAGATGAATTATTTTGTTGATGTTTCTGATCGACTAAGATAATATAGTATTCCTTGTTAACACTTCAATGGTGTTTTATAATCTTCAAACATATGAGTACATAAAAAAAAAAATTGTAAAAGAATAATAACCTTTATAAAATAAAACTTGATTACTAAATTTTTTATCTATAGTTCACATTTTTATTAACAAAGTAATCAAGTACGGTTATAAAAATTATTTCTACTTAAAAGAGTATTTTCTATATCTTTAAAATGATGATGAATATTAATTATTTATTTAAAATATAAAATTGTTTTTTATTATACAAATGTTTATGAAAATTCTAATAACGTTTAATTAAAACATTTAATAATCATTATTATCATTATACATAATTAAATTTTATATCTTTTTTTAATAATACTCATAAATTTAAAATAAATATAAATAATCATTATTCATATAAAAGTTTTATTAAAAGTAGTTTATATGAACGATAAGATTTATATATTAATTTTTAAAATTATATTAAATATATTTATTAATAATCAAATTAATAAAATTATTTTTTAAAACTTATTTTCCATCTTTTAAAAATATTTCTATTTTTCTAATATAATTTTCAACTGTGGTTAACCTTTTATAATTCATAGATTTTTAACAATAAAATGTCTATTAATTATTTAATTAATATGGATGAGTTTAGTTTAATCGTTTTTATACATTTTAAAATAAATATTGCAAAAATATTAAAAGTTTTTTAAGTGGTTTTCAAAAAAAAAAAAAACCAAGTGAGAAATGGGCTGCTTCAAAATCGATTTTCCCGACTTTGCTCAGATTGAACAACAGAAATGGAACCGATTTCTCGACATGAAAAATAAATAAATAAAAAAAGATATACCTCAATAAATATGTTAGCGTTTTTAATTATTTCAGAATTTGGACTCATTGAAAATTTGTACAAAAATCTGAACAGAAAAACAGGAAAAAAAATAATTTAGTCAACAATGTCGGTTGTTGTTTTTTTTTTTTTGAGTTTGCTTTCTGTGTTTTTGCTAATTTGTGGTTTGAAATATTGTCATTTATTTCAAATCTGTTTAATGTTTTTAAGTATTTGTATTAGAATATTAAATTATTTTTATCTCCAATTTTTTATTAATTTTTGAAAATGGAAGAAAAAAAGATAGTAATTTTATACTTAAAAGATAAAAAAGCTAAAGCAAAAACATTCCAAAACTTTCAATACTAGTTTCACTCTGTCTTTTTAATTTTTGTCGGTGATTTTATCAAGTTTATTTGGTATGCTGTAACTATTTAATAAGAACATTATAATTATTACTTAATTTATTTTATTAAATTAAATTTATACATGAATCATTATTAATTAATTGCTGTTTTCTATTAAAAGAGTTTATATGAGTAAATATTTGGTTATAAGATTTATTGTGCGATTTTCTTTTTAAATTTGGGTTTATCAGGCAAAAGGATTTGTGTTTGCACTTACCATGAAAAGAAAAATAAAAATTGAATAGGATCTCAATGCTGTAGAATAATGATTGAAAAAGAAATAATGCAGTTTGAAGATAGAGTTCACCAAATTGAATGTTGGAGTTAAAACCCAACAAGAAACTCAAGCTGCTTCAGAAATCTGACGTGTAAAGCACAGAAAGATAAAACAGAAGCGCGTTATTATTATTTATTATTAATATTATCAAAAAGACCAAACATGAATATTAAAATCAACGACATAACGTAAAAAATGAAAATTTTGCCACCCAACAAAGCATTGAAAGGAAAGTCACCATTCCTGAATCTCTTTTGCCTCCGAGACTAAGAAATGGCCTAAAGAACAAGAGTACAGCAACACAATAATCTCACCCCTTTTGTTCCTGACCCTCAATTCAAACACATCGCTTTGAATCTTCATTGATTCTCCTTCCTCTGGAGTTATGAGTATGAACCACTTTCTTTAAACTAAACATCTCTTGAATCTGAAGTTACCCAATGCTTGCCTTTCAAGTGTGTTCAGTTCCCAATATTGGTCCTATGTTGGGGTATTTAATTTTGGGGTGACAGAGATCTTGGTTCGGGAACTGTTTGCAAAAGAGGAGTAAAAGAAAGCAGAAAGAACAGGTTTGCATTTAAGTCCCTGCAGGTGAAATCTGAGGTGTAGGTTTTGATTCTGTGAGTTATAATTATAATATAGGTAGGTTACTTGTAAAGAGACTTAACATTGACTTATTGCGAAGTTTCCTCCACCTTTTGCACCTTAAAACATTGTTCCTTTCTGAAGAGGGTGTAATCAGATCTGAGCCTGTTATCTAGAGGTGGGTCCCAATTCCCCTTACCGAACCGTTGTCAATTTGTCATGTATGTTACTTATATAGCTCCCAAATCAAAATCTTTGGCATTGGGTGTGGATTGCTGCCGATTAAGATAAGCATCTTTGTTTGAAAACCAAGTTTTATCCTGCAGAAAACATGGACGCTTCTGTGCTTACATGCTAAATATACTTGTTAAGAGGGTTGCTCTGGTTCCCCTGCCGAATCATTGTACTTCTCTTCTTATCTTGCTAAGATTTGTGGGGTTCTTGGAGATTTGTGTTTAAACTCATCTGCAGGAACTGAGCGCAGGAAGAGATCTTGGTTTGCCCCTGAAGTGAAGGGGTTTAAAAGTTTGATTCTGGTTTGGCGGTACCACGAGAGTATGAGGAAAAATGCAGGTTCTCATTCAGGAAGAATGTTTAGTGACAGGAAGTGGATTCTCCCTTTTTTTGCAAGTTTGATTATATCTATGAGTCTGGTTCTGACAGCTATTCTTGGTGCACTTAGTTCTGATCGTGGGGGAGAGCAATCACCGTTTGAAATCATTTCCTTCAAGAGATCAGAGAATTCCAATGGATATTTTGTGGAATCAGATATAGAAAGGTCTTCTAATGTTAGTGTGGTGAAAAGGGAGGCACCAAGGTTTGCCTACCTTATATCAGGCACCAAGGGTGATAGTCATAGGATGATGAGGACATTAGAGGCAGTGTACCACCCAAGGAATCAATACATCTTGCATTTAGATCTCGAGGCACCGCCCAGGGAAAGGTTGGAATTGGCAAATGCAGTGAAAGCTGATCCAGTTTTTCGTGAGGTGGAGAATGTTCGTGTTATGTCTCAATCCAATTTGGTAACTTATAAGGGTCCTACGATGATTGCTTGCACCCTCCAAGCTATTGCAATACTATTGAAGGAAAGTTCAGAATGGGACTGGTTTATTAATCTCAGTGCTTCAGATTATCCTCTTATGACACAGGATGGTTAGTAACTGACCCTTTATTAGTAACTTCATGTTCTATCATAAAGTTTCTCTCAAAATGCATGTATAAATTATGGCCTTTTCGTATGACCCTTACAAACTGTCGTCTAGATTTGAACACATGATTCTGTTTCACAGTGGTTTCAGAGTGTACAGTGGTGATGTGTGGTGGCAAATGGATAGTAATAGTTAGGCTGCTACATCATGTGTAGTTTGCCTTTCGTTTTTGACTCGTTGTTACTTTATTTTCCTTGATCACTACACTATTGTTTTGTGAACAGAAAATATTATTAAAGTATGCAGTGATGTTTTAGCAACAGGAACGACTTCTGTTCATCTTTTTCAATCTTGCGATCATTGCCAATTATTCAGGATGGATCTCTATGTAACATCATTAGGTTTGTTTAACAACTAATGACTGAAATAAGTGGGTCACATTACATACTATCAAACACAATTATCACTTCCATTTTCTTGTTACACGTGTTTAAGTAGTAAAAGGCTAGCAAGTAATTTATGGCCTGAACTATGAAATTAAATCATTTGCCATATTCACTGCCTCTTGTTTTTCTCTCTCTCTGTAATTCTATTGTTTTATGTTGCTATTCCATGAAATTCTATTTATAATCTTCCACCACAGTCATTGTAGCTTAAAGCATAGTTGTTTTTAGTAATTCAAGGACAGTCATCATCATGAAGCAAGACAGAAATTAGTTAGTTCATGTGCCTCTTATAATACAGTCTACAAGTAGTGTAAATTTTATATATTTCTACTGGTACCATTCAGACCGTTTTGATATTCAAATCATTGTTAATATGGGTTGGTGGTTGCTCTATTCCCTAACAAATGTGAGGGATGCCAAATTGAATCTCCATAAATTAGCTTTGCCTTGCTCTCTAAGAAAACAGCAACCTAGCTTTATCCCACTTGATGCAGAGTTTGAGGTCCTATTATTGAAGATATGACATATGCCTTGCCACCAATACCATTGCATATATTTGGGAGATTTGTTTGTATACTTATGAAGGTTGATATCTGCGGGATTACATTCATAATCTATAACTTATAGCACAGAGGTGCTAAACAAGGTCTTTCAATATCTTCATTACCACAGCAGATGTTAGATAGTTCTTCTTTTCCATAAATATCCATTGTTTTTTTAAAATATATGATTCTTTTCTACAGAACTTTTGGGCACTCATACCCAAGTGTTTTTGTCTCGAGTTTCTCTCTAAAATGAACAAAGGTATATCCTCTGTTTAATTAATTTTGAATTGCATTGTGGTCTTAGTCTCTTTTAAATTAAGATGGATTACTAATTACCTCTGCTCACATTAGACAAACTTCAGAGGAGTTTTACTTTTCCCAATCTTAGTCGCTAGTTGCTGAAGAATTCATAACTGCAATTCAGAATATATTTGGGACATGGATTATATTATAAATAGTTTATTCTTTCTCTTCATGACCAGAACTAGGGTGTTGCCGGAAATGAAGTATGAACTGGACATAATTGTAAAACATTCGAGATAAATTCATAGAAGTCTGAACTTGATTTGGGTGGTTGTCAGATGCAAAAGAATTCAGTAGGCAAAATAAAGTTTATAGTACCTGCATAACTGCGTAACAATTTGCTTCATGGTATTTTGTACTCAATGATTTTAGTCTCCTCGTTTCAGCATCTTCTTTCTGTCTGATAGTCTATCATTTGGCATAAATCCAGATCCGTATAGATCATTCCATGCTGTATATAGTTTTAGTTTAAGCATCTATCAAGTCATACATGCAAAAAGTTTACTCCCTGAACCCATTTGATATTTGTTTTCTGCTTTTGCAGATTTGCTTTATGTTTTCTCGAATCTGTCAAGGAATCTCAATTTCATTGAGCACACACACATTGCTGGTTGGAAATTGTAAGTGAATTTGATTGTTATGCATCTGAAAATTTCTGTAGACTATATTCTACATGTTTTTCTCCCCTGACTTACTTATATTACTTATTCTATGCAGGAATCAAAGAGCAAGGCCCATCATTATTGATCCTGCCCTTTACTTATCAAAGAAATCTGATTTAGCATTGACCACTCAACGAAGAACCCTTCCCACGTCTTTTAAACTGTTTACTGGTATGTCCCTATCCATTATCTATAATATTTTAAAAACCTATTTTCTACTGCAAATTTAACTTAAGAGGCCCTTTTAAGGTTCAGCAGTTCTAAGATTGCAAAATAACTAGCTAGCTAGCTAGCATGACATGATTACTTAACTTTTTTCCATTAGATGGACAATGAACATGGTAGATCCCTATACTTCTATGCCCTGTGAACAGGTTCAGCTTGGGTTGTACTGACTCGGTCCTTTGTGGAGTACTGTATATGGGGATGGGATAACTTTCCACGGACTATGCTAATGTACTATACAAATTTTGTGTCCTCTCCAGAGGGATACTTTCACACTGTCATTTGTAACACTGAGGAATTCCGTCACACTGCCATAAGCCATGATCTTCACTACATTGCTTGGGACACTCCTCCAAAGCAGCATCCCATCTCCTTAACCATGAAGGACTTTGACAAAATGGTTAAAAGCAAGGCACTTTTTGCGCGCAAATTTGCTAAGGATGATCCAGTTCTAGACAAGATTGACAAGGAACTTCTGGGGCGCACCCACAGATTTTCACCTGGGGCTTGGTGTGTTGGAACCACAGAAGGTGGGGCTGACCCTTGTTCTGTTCGTGGCAATGTTACAATGTTTAGGCCAGGCCCTGGTGCTGATAGGCTGAGTGAGCTGCTTCATGTGCTGTTATCTAAAGAATCTCTAAGCAAGCAGTGTTTGTGACAAAGGGGTACCCCAACTCAATTAGGATGAATGATGTCAAGTGTACATAAGTGTTGCTATAGATCATATATATCTGATGTAAAAGGTCAGAATTTTGTGCTCAATATAGGTTCATATTCACAAATCAACAAACACTCACTACCAGTTTTTGGTTGCAGTTCCAACCAACCATTTATGCAATTACAACACTTTGTCGAGTTACAAAAAGGCAATTAAATTCACATTGGACATTCGAATAGTTATCTTTTTTGTTATGGATAAATATTCAAGCAGCATTGCTTACACTTTGTACAATTTATTGTAAGCGTGTGTTAAGATCTTTATATAAATTAGAAACCCACTTCATATTCTTGAGATTTGGGTTTGGAGCTGGCAACTCAAGCAGGTAAACAAATGCTCCTTAGTGTGAGACATTGCAGAATTGAAAGACGTGAGTGGTAGAATAATAGCTTCCTAATAAATGATCTAATATAATCTATACTATGGTTATTAAGATAAGTTATAATGACCTTTTAAAACGAGTTTAAATAAAATTCAACTATAAAAGCTAACTCACGAGGTTGCGTTATGTTCCACTTGTATGCACTATTTTGACTGTAATATACTTGGTAGTGTGGAATCTTTAAGTCGAAGATAATTCAAACTTTACAAACGGTGATAATGATATGTTATTATGACTATTGTTATTAGTTTCTGGAGATAAATTGTATACTCCAATCTGGTGTGGCTCCAACAAGTCAACAACATACACATTATTTTAGTTGAATTTTTAACATTTACAAGCACTAATCCTTGTGCTGCTGTTCATCAGGGAACATGATCAGTATGTTATAAGAGCGCATCTCAAGGGACTTCCCTTTAGTTCAAACTCAAGCACAATAGTTCCTTCGTGTGGATTCTTTGCGAATTAGTCATCAAGCATGGTCCATCATTGGATACACGTAGACTAAGATAAAGTACTTTTTTTCTTTTTGAATTTTTTGCTGCTGTCAACTTTAGTGCATTTGCGTTAAACTTATAACTGTTGTTTTACCCCATAAATAAACATATTAAGATGTCTTAAAACGTATATTACTTCCATGATTTTGAAAAAGTGAAGAAAAATGCCATGATTCAATTTGAACCTAAACAATAGAAAAACGGTACCTAGAAAACTTATGCAGTGATTTTTTGGGAAGAACAATGCTTCATACAGAAACACCCACCAGTAGCATCTCTTCACATGGTATCAGTATCAGTACAGGTACCAAAATAAAATTCAGGTACCAAAATAGTTTTGTGGGTCCTACTGAAATCAGATGGTGAAAAGTGTGTGAATGAAAGGTGGTCCATGTACAAGAAAACATGATCAACATTATTCTGTGTTGGAAACAAACGAAGCTTAATGCTCTTATAGTACAGCAGAAAAATAGATGATGAAGAAGGAAATAAAAATTCACTAGGTGGATGAAACTTTCCCAAGCATGAAAAAATAATCTTCTTTGCAAATTTTCCTTATAGGAAACAATAGTTCAATGGGATCAAATTCTCTCCTTAAGAAATGTGATTTAGCTTCATGTAACTTGATCCTCCTAGCAGAACCTTCATCTTCCTTTTCATGGCAAAACATTCAATTTCCTTTTACATTTGTTAAGAGTCACACTGAACTGATAACAAATTTCATGAAACTCCTGTTCGCATCATATTATTAGGTGCAATACTAAATATGAAATTCAATAAGGTCACTGCTCTCTCAATCATGTAATAACTGTTGGACTGAACAAATTACAAGCCACCTCTGTGACACCTTGATGTGCAAGTGATATCACTTGCAAAAAGGGAGTCACAACCTCCCATTTACACGCTTTACAATTTTATGAATAACATCAATATCAAATGAGATATAGTATAGTTATTATCAACAGGAAGTGGTCACTCCAATAACCACAACACTGCACCTTTTGCTGAGTCACTTGACCTGGACCACTATCTCTGTTTGTCCTCAATGTGCTTGTCTTCACCTGGATTTGATTTGAAATAACCAAATATTCTGCTGATATGTTCCATATAAAAAAGGCAGAACCTTAAGGGAATATAACGATCATTAGTATGAAAAATGTAAAAAATCTTTACTTAACGTGAAACTTTCAACACATTTTTTTCTCATAAGTGATTAGATAACTTAATTCAATTTTACAAAATAAACTTATAAGATAAAGTTTACATCTATTTATATACAATAAACTGATTTTATCTTTAGTTAATATGAGATTTTCATCATGTTCTTATAGTTTGAGGTTAAGTCAAGTTTATTTTGAAGGAAAACTTCAACAAATAAAAATGGCCCTGGTGAAAGAATCTATGGATGAAACATTTTGACTTTACGAGACTAATCAATATTTAAGGGTAATTATCTAAATGGATAGAAAACCATTTGTAGAGAGAATATTTTCCCTCTATAATAGGCCACATCTTCAACTTGGTAATTTTGGACCACAAACCCAACTGGGAGGGACATGGATATTTGCAGTGTAAAAGAAAAACACAGCAGAGAAGATACTGTTTGATCAAAAGGCGGATATTCATAGAGTTATGTTGGCTAATAATGTATTTTATAGCACAGTGTTTTTCTTGGGTTTGCATAGGATCTCCAAACCCATTCATCCTTGTGTCCAATCATCACTTCTTAGGTAGTGGAAAAGTAAGAGAAAATTTGAAAGAATTTGAAAATATTTTTTTTTGTTTATTTGAATAAATTTAGAAGTAAATAAAAATAGATTTCAAACTAAAATTTGTAAAAATTAATATAAGATTTAATTTATATAACAGATTAAAAAAAATTACTTTCAAATTAACTGTGAAAAAGACCTTAACGTATAAGAATAAATATATTATGAATTCCATTGGAATCCAAAGTGTAAAAATTGAGAAATGGCATACTAAGTTTTCTACTCCTTCAATCACAAATTGTTATATATGATGTATAACTATTAGCTTTTATTATAATTATTTTGAATATCGTATTTATGACAAACTTAACTTACTAACAGTATAAAACTTTTACTATGTACAAATTAATCTCATATACTTAATCTTTACAGATAATAATCATGTATCAAGTTACCAAGTGAAAGAGACGGACAATAATGATAAAGAAAAAAAAAAAGGTGGCAATGAATAACTTGGGTTCCATAACTAGATTCAGTTAATATACACACAACGTCTATGAAATAGGGTGTTTCAGCTTGCACTTCTAACTTCTTACTTTACACTTTTAAAAAATTTGTTTTTAACCATAATTAATATTTTTTTTAATTTTTCTCTCTTTATTATTAAAGTCATTTTACATCCTTTAATATATTTTGGAATCCTATTTATAAACTTTTTAAATTTTATTTTTAGATTTAAAATTTAATGATAATTTAATTTAATTTAAAATTTTAATATTATTTAATATATGTTTATTATCACGTCCCATTAAATACTCCACTTTAGTGGAGTACACTTGTCACGCCCTTCCAAATTCTCTATGTAATTGGGAGACAAGATCTGTCAGCCATTTAATTTTCCGCTCTCGTGTACGTGTGGCAGCAGAGGGAAAGTAGCTTTCCAGATAGTGGAAGCCATGTGGCAGGAAGGGAGTGGACCGAGCGTCCAAATTGGTGGCCATATTTAAAGTGAGATTTTAAATCTGACACCACTTTCTCTTGCAACCTTTCTTCTTCCTAAAACTCAACTTTCCAGAAACTCCATTTTCTCCTCCTCTCTACATCCTTCCAACTTCTCTCTAGATTTCTGACCACCATTTCTCCTCCGATCACCTATCTTCTTTCAGATTAATTACTCCCGGCGTTAAGCTCATCATTTTGTACCGATCATAATTCCATTCTGAACTGGTAAGTGTTCTGACTCTTGAAGCTCCTTCTTATTCTTGCATGCACGCCCACTTTAAGCTTGCATGTGATTGTTAAAGCCATTTCTCTGAACCTGTTGTCTTGTAATTAGATTTTGGACCTTGGAAAACCCTAGAGGTAGTTGCTGCCAAAGAACCTTAGAAGCCTAGCTGGAAATAGAGGTAAGGGAAGCTTATAAGATTTAATTATGATTTCTTTGTATGATTGGATACATGATTTAATGTATGTTTGATGATTTTAATGGTATGATGAAATGTGGTATGTTGCTGCATGAATCGTATGATATGTTTGATTTATGAATTGTATGACATGTTTGATTTTAGTTATGTACTTAGTGTAAATGTATTAAACTTAGATAAATACTGGAATCTATGACTGAAGGTCATTAGGACCGTTCGGTCCTCCCCTAAACCGTTCGGTCTTGACTGAAGTCAGTTGATGACCGATCGACCTTGTGGTGCTCTTATTGTTTGTTATTTATTTTGCCTGATCTAGTCCTTTTTAAAACGTCAAAGGAGTCTTTCCCTCTCGGTCTTAGTTTATATAGGGTGTTTAAGAACGTTCAGTCATAAACCAAGGGTTCGGTCATACAAGTGTTCGGTCTTAGACTGACACTTAACTTATGAAGCATTCAGTTTTATGTTAATATTATTCACCTAGAAAACATTTGGTTGAATTTGGTTGATTAAGAGAATTCCAAGGGTGGAATGTCTCAAAGATTGGTGATGATTGGTAAAGTATGAACATGGTCAGACTCTGTTGTCGTTTTGTTCCTGATATTCCGTGATGACGCTTTCTCATGTAGAGGAAGGTTGTTCATGCGTGGGAATGACAGGAGGTTCGCGGTCATAAGACCAGATGATCGTTGTAGGACTAACCTCGGGTGGCAGCTGATGAGTTATGCCAGCTACTACACCACACAGAGTGTTAGAAACGTCGAGCTACATGGTTCATACAATCCGGACAGTGTCTAGTTGAACGTTCGGTTTACAAAGCTATGCATGTATGAGGATTTTTTTTTAATGTAATGATGTTTGTACTGTTCGGTTTTCATGTTTATATGTATGCTGGAAATGATTAATTAAATTTACATAAGCTTACCCTTATCTGTTCTGTCTTTGTCTATATTGTCGTTCGGTATTTGGCCGTTCGGTTTTTGTTCTCTTCACTACGATGATCATCCCTTGGGTGTGAGCAGAAGGCGTTATTGAAGATACTTTGGAGGACGCTTTACAGACCGCTCAGCCCGAAGATAGTGTGCTTGAAGATAGTGCAGGACCGTCCAGTCCTTAGTTTAGACTTTAGTTACCACCTAATGTATATAACCGTTCGGTCTGTCTTCTGATTTTGTAGGACCTTTCGGTATACCTTTTGTAAAAGGTTCAAATTTCTATCTGAAGTTTATGTTCCTTTTCTCTTTACTTGCTCACTCATCACTGTTCTCCTTTATTATTTATGTTAACTCCTAGAATAAATTATAGATTTTGTTATATATTTATTGGGATGTTACATTTATATCTTAATAATTATTAAAATGTAATTTCTACTTATATAAAAAAAATAACTAAAATAAAAGTAGCAATAATAAAAAAAAAAAACACCTTTATGCATTTCAAATATGAATACATATTCATTCTATGAACACAAGCACATCGTAAATATTATCTTCATAACAACTGAAAAAGGAAATTAGCCATAAATGAAAGTTTGAACCATAACAATGCAGAAGTTTTCATAAATTATTAAATTATTAAATGGTTTTACGAACATACATACTTCCAAGAAGAGTATATATATATATATATATATATATATATATATATATATATATATATATATATATATATATATATATATATATATATATATATATATATANTATATATATATATATATATATATATATATATATTCTTAGACAACAAATATTTTTATATATAAATTCAAATTCTTTATGATAAAAATACATTTTTAATAGTTATAATATTTTTCACATAATTTGTTGAAAAATAACGTGTAGATCGAGAACATCTTGACTCACAAAAGGACATTGAAACTTCAATCTACACCAAACATGAAATATATGTATCAATATTGGAATACATGCATCAATATTACAATACGAATTCAGATAAGAAAGAAGGACAAATCGTAGAAGGATTAAGGATAACTAAACATGTTAAGAAACTCTTAAACAAGTTAACCATATGAATCTTAGACCTATTAGTAGGACTCATCCATGTACTATATATATTCATTGTTTACAAGGTAAGTAGGTAGAATCATTTATTACAACCTTGCTATTTTACAACTAGTTTTTAACTTGAGCATTAGGGTATTTTTGTAGACTTCTTCACAGAGGTCACTCAACCTTTACCGAACGAGAACATCATGACACCTGTAGTGGAAGAAGACTTATTATTTAAGCACAGATAAAAGAGTGGACTATAGATGTCTGATACATCTCGACATAAATGGGAGATTTGTGCATCTCAACTTAGTAGGAACACTTGGCACCCACCTTGAGGCTGAGTTAAATCTACAAGTATGGTGTCTACTAGGAACATGGCAAGAAATGGACATAACAATAATGCAAATAAAGGACCAAACCCTATAGCCATGATTTCTAAGCTACAAAAAGATTTGGCAAAACTAAGGAAACATAGCACCGAAGACTCTAAGGCAATAAGGCGTTGAAGTATGGAACGAACCAACATACAATTGGTACTGTCAACACATCAACAATGCTCCTATGCACAAGGAGACATCCTTTCATAGATTGAATTGCAGAGACGCCTCTCCCTTAAGAATGGAAGGCAGTCCACATAGATAAATATAATGGCAATACTGACCTGAATGATGCTTTGTATCTAATGAGGGGAGGACAAGTCAAAGAAAACACAAAAGGTATAAAGAAAGGAGAAGATATTATAAACGATGTGAAAATGATAACAATGATCGTAGGAGATAGGATCCACCAATAGAAGCTCCGTTGCAATAGGGTTCACTAGAGGAATGTCCTTGACAACCACTAAAAAAGAAGCTTCTGAGGACAGTGGAAGTCGAATCTGTTAATGCAATATCAAGAAAGTTGAAGATTTTACCAATGCCACATATCATTTTCACCAATGCAGATTTTAAAGCCATAGACCCAAACAAGATGACTTAATGGTGATAAATGTGGAGATAAAATGTTTCATAGTAAAAAAAAATGTTGATTGATCAAGAAAGTTTCGTAGACATTCTTTATTCGAAAAAGTTTAAGAAACTGCAAATTAGTTTTCTTTCAAACAACTCTTAACATGTTTCAATATATAATTAATATGATTCCAATAAATGTTGTTGAACAAAGATAAATCCACAAAAGAGATTATTTATAATAATGTACACTTTCTACTAAAGTTAACTTGACTAATAATAAAGGACATAAAAAATACAAACTTTCTAAAGTAAATGGTCTTGGTGCACTCTTGTAAGATTTAGAATAAATTTAGAAAATACTTTAAATGAGAACTATATATATTATGTTTTTTTATGATCTCTTCGCTTTATAAAAGTGATTGAAAGTGATCAACGAAGTTTATGACAACATATTAGTCTTGAAAATTGTTTTTATCTCAACATTTTAAAGTTTCAATTATTTCAGACAAAATATATAACATAAAACAAACTTTTATGCATAAGAACATTTTTTTAAACTATCATGAAATTATTTATAAATTTATAGTTTAAGGATTCAACCTTTTTTAAGATTTATAAAATGATATAAATTAACATAAAGTAATCATATCTAGGAATGAGCTAAAATGACAATTAAAAACGTATGAATGTGGGAAAAATGCCAATAATATTAACTACAAAAATTAAAACTCAAAATTGATTATTTAGATATGGACAATGAAAATACATCCCCAATACTATTTTTTTTAGTAAGAGTGAGTTAAGTTTAAGCTTTTTAATTTATTCATCAATAAAATAAAATAAAAATCTTATTTAAGACTTATATAATTGAAAAATCAGGGACGGAAATGATATCAAATAATAAATAAATTTAAAATACAGAAATTGTGTGAGTTACATATATCATCTAATAATCATCATTAAGAATACCACTTATACCTTCACACATTAAGATCTGAATTCTAGTAAGAGGTTGGTCAAAGAAAAACTTTGGTCACTGATTGTTGTGTTATTATAAATACAATAATATGCAATTCAAAATAATGTATTAGTTTCTTGATTGGTTTATAAATTAAAAGTTTGAATATTAGTAATTATATTCAAATCAAATTCGAGTTTGAATTTTTTGCCATATATAATATATAGTATTGTCGAATTGGGGAGATATATTTTTTTATAAAATATCTCACACAATTATGGTCGATTTCTTATATTTTTTAAGATTTTTTTTTCCAATTTATCATACCCTACTATTAGTAAATAAGAAAGGACCCTATAATTCAATCAAATTTGAAATTCCAAAGGATACTATCTGAAAAATATATTAAAAATGATGTGGCAAATATTAATTTGACATAACTTTATTATGAATGCAAGTTGCAAGTGTGCAACAAACAACTCAACTAAACTAATATGACAGCCATTCACGAAAACAACTGAGAGGACTTAATCACAATACAGAGTACCATCATCCACATTCATCAATGAAGATAGGTTTATTCATATGTTTGCATTCATTGTTAAATAAATAAAAAAAAATAGAAATATAGTTGCGATTCTTAGATTTTCAAAATAAAATGTATTTGAAAAAATCAATTTTAAAATATTTATGTTGAAATACCACGTAGTTAAAGATGAAGTCAATTTACTTTAAGTAGTATAAACTTTAGTTTTATAAAATTAAATTAGATTTAAAGTATTAAAATTATTTAAAGTTTATTTTTATTGATGTTTATTATTTGTTAGACTTATAATATCATTTTGATGTGAGGTGGTGTGTTAAAAAACTTACATCAAATAAAATTAATGTCAATTGATTCATATAAACCCTTCATGTATAATTATTGGCTTAAGGAAGCAAAAGTTTTAAAAAGCAACCTACATACAAAATGTTGCATCAATAATGTCATGATTTATTAATGTCATGATTTTACAATTGACAATAAAATTAAAACAAGCTTAATAAGCACAAAATCGATAACCATATCAAATAAATATGTCAAAGTTAAATATTTGACGAATGAGAAACATAAAAATAAAGTATCGTTTAAGCAACTAAAATACTATAGTAATTAAACATTGACTTCAAAAACATTATAGTTGTTTTTCCATTTTAATAACATTGGATGTAGTCTTGGAAAAACTTTCATCTTCTCCCTTTTTGTAATTATAGCTTCTCAAAATTCTCACATCAACCAAAAAGGGATCTTAAAGGTTTCAATTAGTAGTAACTTACAACCCGGAAAACAGCTTTAAATTAAATAAGAAAATAGCTGGACACACATCATCCCATTTGGCACACATGTCCACATGGATCTTAGTACCTTTAACTGGAAGTAACTCAGTTTGTTTGTGCTAAATTTTGCATTTGAACACATTAAGTAACTGACTGATAGAATAAATTTATCAACTTATAGTTATAATTATGAACATAATACGATGTTAAAATGAGTCGTCGATAACAAATACCAATGTAGTGTTTTCTGCAGGAGGGTGTAATAGTCAAAACGAGAAGAGCATGGGAAAGAGAAAGAGGTTGTCACAGATGAAATGCCTGACACAATTTCCATGCACACTCAACTTTGTGAATTCCGCAATATGAGTAGGTGGCACTTTCTTTTTGCATGACAAGCAATCCAAAATCTGAAATCTTCAGGAAGAGAGAGAAGAGAGAGACCCCACTTCATTCTTCATTGTTCCTTTCCAAGGACAGAAGAGCATACAAGGAGGGTTCCTTCATAGTTGATGGTGTTGCTCAATATACATTCTTCATCTTCATCATCATCACCACTGAGAGAGATGGCTTATTACAACAAGGGGATGCATAGCAGCAGTGGAGGGAGTCACAGAGGAAGACCTTATGTTTTGATATTGTTGATCATTTTTGGGGCTGCACTGCTTGGGGTTATGGTGCTTCACAAGCTCAGAGAGAGGCGCATCTATACCCTTCTAGTCAAAGAGAAAGATCATCAGATTCTTGCTCTTCAGCTTCTCTTGCAGGTCACTAACTCTTCTTAGTTTCTCTCTTCCATCAACCCCTTCCACCTTCTCTCTCTCTCTCTCTCTCTCTCTCTTGGCTTCTCGTCCTTACTTTTGCGTGTCATTCTCTTGTCATGACACGCAAGGTGCCACATGCAATAAAGAATATAAAAGCTTCCTTAAGAACACAGACTCTCTTTTTATTAATGCACTTGTTAACATTGAAATTGCTTGTGAATCATGTAACTTTGTGAGTTTTAACAGCTTCAATGCATTTCTGAAAAATGCATATAAAATTCAAGAGGTTGTAGTGGGAGTTGAGGGAATGGTGAAGAAATGGTTTCTAATTTGGCAATTCTCAATACCGTTTGATTATCATTTAATCAAAACTTCACCTTACATAACATCAGAAATCAATGTTTACCGTTACTATTAGTTGATTGTCGAAAGGTTGTGTCTAGGATGAAAATGGTAAAGGTGTTTGGATTTTCAAGATTCTTTCGATTCAATTCTGCAAGATGTTAGGTGGGCAGTAAAGTGGATTAAAGTCCTGTTGAGATAAACTTTTATACAGGAGAAGGAAAAAAGGAGATAAACAACAGTTTCTCCTTAATGTGATGAAAAGTGTTAAATGAAAAGAAATTCTATAATAAAGGAAGTGTATAGATTGCTTAGTTTATGGAGGAGAAGTTAAATATATTTTATTTTCTCACTTTTTCTTCTTCTGGAAGTACTTCGGGAGAAGTTAATCCAAAAAGTTTTAATTTAGAATAACACTGTTACCTTAATCATACAGAAGGAAAGAGATCGCAGCAAGGAGCTGAGAGGGAAAAACGAAGAGATTAAGGGGAAGATATACGCTCTGAGAAGTCAGAAGATGGAGTTGTCTAGAACAGTTGTGGAGATGCAATCCACCCTGGATTCACTGAAAGATGAGCAGAAACTGATGGAAACAGCATTTGAGGAGCAGCAGAATGAGCTGAGATTGATGCAAGAAAAGGTGGGCAAAGTGGGACAGGGAGGCTCTGAGTTAGTAGCATTAAGAGAGAATCTCAAGCATAAGGAAGCAGAGATAGAAGACTTGAAGCGCCGTCTTGAAAGCCCAGTTAATGATCACCCAGCAACCTTTCCTGAGATTGTGACAGCAAATGGAACAAAGCAAGCCCAAGATGAATCTGAGAAGGAGGAAGATACCAGTGAATCTGTCAAACATGAGGGTGATGACAACGAAGATGCAAGTAAAAGTGAATTAACCGAGTCCAAAGATGGGGGTGTTGCAAGTGAGATAAAAGATGAAATTTGGACTGAACGGGAGATTGGAAAGGCAAACAAAAATTCACAAAGCGATGGTGATGGTGTGGTAAAATATAATGATGACGCCGAAGTGGTGTATGGGAGAGAGAAGAAAACAAGGAGTGAAGAACATTCAGGACAAGTAGAGGACATTACAGATAGTGGAGGTCAGGTGAAGCAATTGGCTGAGATGAAGAGGAAACATGGCCATGCAAGAAGAACAAAGGGAAAGCGCTGGAGAACCACTGTCAATAGTAGTTTAATGGAGAACAATGTGGCTTCTGATAACATTGGCAATAGAAAGGTTTATAAAGATGAGGCTAAAGGTAGAAGAATTGGGAAAGTATATGATGAGGAAAGTTTTCTAAGGAAGGGTGAAGGAGGGAACAAAAATAGCCCAAGAAAAGACAAGTCACAAGCCAATTTCTTAAAGCCTGACCGAGGAGAGGCCAATGTCACAAGCAGTGGAACTAGCATATACCCAGAGAATCAGAAACTGGACGAGATGAGACGGTCAGAAGTGCATGAACAGAGTGTTGCCCAACAAAACTGGAGCAAGAGACATATCAACAAAGCTGACAAGAATGCAGGACAAACAAAAACTAAAGTGTTAATTGAACGGCCAGAAGAATTAGAGGAGATTTTGCGTGTACAAAAGCAACATAAAGATAGTATTGACACTAGCCATGACGATGACGAGGACGGTGATGAAGATATTTTTAAGAAATCGCATTCCGAATTTAAAGATGAAAACAATGATTACAAGGAAAAGCTAAACGAGTCAGAATATCAGTCTGGTTTGTAATTAAGCTATATTCTATATTTTCTCTATCCATCTAGTGTTCTGCTAGATGTCCTCAGAAAAATTCCAACTCATGAAAGTATGTATCGAAGTCAAGAAGTATTATATCAGAATATCAGGACTTTTATTTTTCTTACTTGTAATATATCAGATATTTTGTTTTACATTCAGACAACTAATCTCTTTAACTACCTAAAATTAGGCCAACTAGTGCAGTTAAAGTTTGTTCAAATAAAAACGGTCTTTTAACATACCAGCAACAGCGCATAATCACGCCTTCCTCTGCATAATTTCATCTGCAAGGGCAGTGGGATTGAAAACACAAGTAGAATGCCATTTTTTTCTGAATTAATATGACCTATGATATCTCCTCATTTAACAAGAACAACGAGATTGAAAACAGAATCCCATTGTTTACTGAAATTGAATGACCTATACGATGTGCGCAGCTAATTAATTTAGAAAAGATGACTATTTTGCTCGAACTAAAAGAACTAGGCGTTGCTTTCGAGTTGCAATGGAAGTAACACATTTTCCAACATAATTTTAGCCAAAACATAAGTATTTCAACTCGTTAACATATTCGGATAGGTGAACATTAGTTGAAAGTACATTGGCACAAAGATACCCATTATTATTACTCTTGTCGTGAATGATGATCCAAACATAAGCGCTTACACGATGTGAGAACAAACTTTCAATGTCAATAAAAGTGTTAGGCTCATTAAGTTCAAGTATTCAAAATTCGTGAGGCAGGAACATGACATAGCTTCATCAGTAGTTAACGCAATGTCAGTAAAAGTGTATGTTTGCAAATGTAAAGGAAAGCAGAAATTTGCATAAACAGGTAAATAAAACTTAAATGTAACACATTGTTCTGGAAAAAGATCATCTACAGATTTCAATGTAGCCATAGATTTAATGGATAACATGCCAAAATATTTGTTTGCCATCAAACAAGACCGAGTCAGAAAAACTCGGGAAAGTCAGGGCACTAGATTATTACCAAGAACATTTTGCATTGTAAATATTCTCCAAAGCTCATTGTGATGCTTCTTTTACCAAATTCTGCAAATATTAAGAGCATTCAGTGAACGAGAACTAAAATTTTAACACAGTATATACAGATGAGATTAAAATGAAAGTACACAAATTCGCTGAACACCAAACTGGTCATCTAATATAATTAGGATTAAATTTCACTTGAAGTGCTTTAAACAAAACTGTTGTATAACGGTATATTTTTTTGGCCAGTATGACAAACCTCACCACCAGTTACAGAACCATGCTAAAACAATTTTTATAGATATAAATTAAATATTATACCATACAAAAGCCGTTGAGAAATATAAATAACACTTGATCTGATCCATTGAAGTATTACACCATCTGAACTTATGTGATTATTATCTAGCCTTACAATATTGCTTACAAAAAACAAAAAGCCTTTAGTGACAACGAAGTAGAAATAGCAAACTTTCAAATGAAAAAGGCTAGAGTTTATTCGGATTGAATAGAAATCCTGACCAAAGGTTAAGTTTTTATCATCGAAATTAAAATTTCTCTATTCCAACTTTCTGTGTGTAGGAAGAATTTTCCCAAACTACGGATATATTGAGCAGAACAAATGGACTGAACTAAACAATGCAAATATTTTACGATGGTATGCAATTGGAAAGAACTCTTCTGACAGATGGCAGACCAGTATAGCATAACGGAGTTATAACAAACAAGTCATACAGATCCATAATCAACCACAAGCACAGGAACTTCAAAATAATATCAGTACATAGTAGTTGCCCAATGTCACACCCATGTCACACACATACCCACTCATGTTAGATATTTGACACATTTTGAAAACGACTACCTGCATGTAATAATTCTTTTATTATCATGTATCATTACAATTACGTAATCTGGAGCATTTTATCAAGTCTACAATAACTTGTGCTCAATTTTAAAATCAACTGTTTTTTTTATTTAAGATTTTTTGTTTACGTGAAATGTTATTTCTGTATTGATATTAACAATAGCTGTAATGTCCTATAAATTTTACAATTTCCCATAACTCATGTTTGTGTGGCATTGCACCCAATAAACTGTTTCTAAGCGTAACAAATAAACAAGAAAGTACCTCTTCTTTCTTGCCCTTGCCTCCTGTGAAGAGCTTGTATCCTCCATAGACGAGTAGTCCCCAGCCAGCTAAAGAGATAATCACAAACTGCAGACATAAAACAACCATCCCAGAGAATGTTCACACATTATTTTCAAATTCAAAAACAACAAACAAATCATCACTGGCGAAAATTAACAATTCAAATTCACTGAGCGGAGTGGAAATTCAAAACACAAAACAAGAGACTCACGTGCTCTTCCTTCCATTTAGACGGGCTCATTGGGTCTTTCCAGAAGTTAACTTTGGGAGGTCCATGGTGATCTATAACAATCAAACATTAAATGATTAAATCCATTCCACATATGGCACTATATACACAGACCTACAACGCAAAAAACTGACCCCAATGGCAGAATACAAAAAATAAAAGAAACAGCAAATATCAGTTGATTGAACAATATCAACTTGGGTTCACGAAGTCACATTATACTATCAAAAATAAATGCTCCTCGTTTTTTGGATTATCATGTTATTAGTGTGAAGTATTTATCACTTTTATTGGCGACTAATCTTCGACACGAAACATCCTTAATACAGATTTGTCAGTTTTTTCAATGCACGATGTCCACCTCTAAGATTTTAGTTAAGGATCCAGCTCAGTACCACTCATACCACAGACAAATCGAAGAAAAACTCAAGATGGAAGACCAAGATTAGTTTTGGCAAAGTTTGATTTATTTAAATACTTTCCATGCCATTCCTCATCGTGAATAACCCTTGTACAAACCACATTTAAAAATGAATCAAAACCGTACTTTTCAAATCCGACGCAACGTATTCCCATTATATAACATTTCCCAAACAGCGTTTTTCACATCACATCCGAGTCCTAGGTTTTCAAAAAAGGTAGCGGAGGAACAAGAGAAAGCAAAAGGAACAGCCCCGAAATTTCGAATTCGATCATCGACAATGGATGAAGTGAGAATAAACTGAATCTTGGGAATTTGAAAAAAAAAATGAAAAGAGAATAATGGGAAGGGGTGAATTGAGGGAGAGAATTGAATGGGGAAAATTACCCGCTGCTCCGGCGAGACCACGGCGTTGGATGAGTTGAATAGGTGTCTTGGAAGAGGAAAGACCGACGCGGGTAAGGGAGGCGGCTCCACGAGCAAACGAGGCCATGGTTTGAGGTTGGTGGCGAGAGAGACAGAGAGAGGGCACAGTGTTGTGGTGCGGTTGAAGCAATTATAGGTAGGGAATGCCCAAAAGGGTGTTATTAAAACGGCACCGTATTTTTTTCATTTCCAGTTTACTTTTTGACTGTACCAAGGCCCCAAACTTCTCATGGAAAGAACATATCATATATGAAGGTTCGACTAACATATTGAATTCCCTTTTTTTTTTTTTCATTTGATAAGTATTTAGAAATAATTATTTTCTTCAGATAAGATTAAATAATATATACTTTAACAAAAAAAAAATGAGTTGTATGTGATAATCCAATAAAACAATTGTGTAGAAAGCTTCTTTCTTTTTAAAATGATTATATAAAATTCATATTTATCAACGTGTTATTATAAGTTTATTGATATATGTTATTGGTGTAAGTGATGTTAAGTTTATATTTTTTTTATGGAGTCTTTAATAGTTTTTCGAACAAAACAAAATGTACGATAATAAGGCATAATTAGAATATCATAATAGGGTAGATTAATAATTAAAATTTACTCAAGAAGATTTTTGTATTGAAAACTATTTTTGTCGAGGATATCAAAATCCAAAAAGATTAAAAGGAATATTAAGATAAATAAATTGAAGAGAATGAAAGAATCTAACAAATGGATAATCACAGGGTCAATATGAGAACTTGAAATACATAAAAAAAAAATAATTAAAAGACAAATCGAAAGATAGATCACAAGGATCAAAGGAGATGTTGAGTTACAAAACCTACAACAAATGTGGGCCTAACATGCATAAGCAACGTCAGCAGTTTAGGCGGTTATTCTAATTATTATCTAATTTCTTTTTATTTTACGTTGGTTTAATTGTAAAAAAAAATATAAATAGGTTACTTCTTAAATATTTTAAAATGAGTTATAATCCACGAGTCAATTCGATCAATCACATATTTACTGAATTGAGAAAATTTAAATTTTTTTAATATAGGTTAAAATGAACTCAACTCACTTAATTCATTAGTGAAACAGATTTGAGTCAAGTTGAATGTGAGTTGATTCACCACCAATAACACTTTATTAGTATTTTTACCATTTTTTATATGATTTTTTATGAAAATTATTTACTACTTCTATATATGTAGGTTTGCAATTTGATTTTTTAAGTACTACAATATTGTTCAATAATATTAGAATAGTTTAGATGTTCAATTTATTTGTTTGTAAGTTATATATATTGATACTTTAATTTTTAACTACTATTTTTTATAACATTTTGACAAGTATACCAAATCGTTACATGTAAGTAAAGTATTGTTCTTCCAAGAGAATTTGAGTCACGTTATTCAATTAAGATTATTTATCAAAATCAATTACTGATGATAACATTTTGATTTCTATTTGGATAAATGGCATAGAATTAACAACGTACAAATTTAAGATTGAAAAATATGATAAAAGATCACTAGAATTGGTCTTTGACTAACATTACACTGGATAAAATATGTTCTCTATTCAAGCACACAAAAGTTATTCCTGGCGTAGTTTCTTTTCTTACGTTTTAGTTCTAAAAATACTTCTCAGTACAAAAAAAGGTTTAAAAGAGAATTATATTTCCGTATAATCACAAGCAAGTCAAGAAAAGAACAAAAATAGAAACATATATTGCACAGGAAAACTTTTCGTACATTAATGTATTGTCATACAACCAATTCCAATGAACAGAAAAACTAGTCTCTCCTAGACATCTAAAACGTACTTTTTACATCAATTCCTTGCAGAAAGTAAAGTCTTGAATGTCTTGAAAAGTCTCCTAATCGTCTCTTGAAGTTCTCCAGAGTTTTTTTGTGTTTTTCGTGAGTCACGCGATAGTTTTTGTTTTTTTGTCACGTCTTTTAAGTCACGTAATTTCATTAATTCGCTCAGCGCACAGGTGTGTATGCGCTGTGCAAATTTTCTAAATTATTGCACTTCAAATGATGTTATACGCTCAGTGCACAAGTACTGGTGCGCTGTGCGAATTTCCTCCTTCTGGCTGTGCGAATTTTGGCTTGTGCTTAGCAAGAATTGGCTCACAAACCTTTCTTGTACAATGTTTTACATAACATCTACTTCCTATTACAACTTTCACTGAGTAACAACATGAATAATTACCAGATTGAGCTCATTTATAAGTGTAAAAACAATTTTTTTTCACACTTATCAATTTTTATAATAATATTTAAAGAAATAGGTAAACCATTTGGTTCCACTACTATAAAAAATTAATTGAGTCAATATATTTTTATTGTATTACAATAAATATATAAAATAAATTGTAAAAATAAAATATTCGAAAGTGAGCCAACCCACCAAATTGTGGTGGATCAAGTCGGATTACAAAATTTTTTACTACCAAAAAATGAGTCAGATTGAGCTGATCCTTTTTCAATAATAATGATTGTGGTAAGTGCTCTTGTTGATTTCTTTTACCCATTCTTCTTTTAACATTGGTAATTTATATTGTTGCCTTTACATTTTTTGCACTTACATTTCTAGTTTATTTGGTTTCTCAACAATTTTTACACATTTAGTTTCTCAAACACTTTATTCTTTAATCCACCTTTATCATTTCAAGATTATTTAAAACTTTCTAAAAGAAATATAATTATTGGAAACAATTAATGAATTTTTAATTGATATTATCATTAAAAGACAACTAAGTCAATTAGACATAAATGGTTTGCATATAAATTTTGTAATAATTATGAAATCTTGAATTAAAACACTCTAATTTAAATTTAAAAATTAATTTCATCACACTCTTAATAATATTTATATTCCAATTGCTCCTCCATATTTTCTTTTTGTACCTATAATTTTTAGATGGAATGACAAGTTTACTCTATTCTTCTTTCCTTGTACCTAGTTGTATCTAACCGCTACACCTCTTTCAGTCTCTGCATCTCTTTCTACAACGGTGCACTTTTTCGTCACTAAATGCAGCCTTATCTCGCCCTTATACTACTAAGGATATGCTCAATTGTTCATGGATAATATCTAAAATTACAAGGGTTTCCTATAGAGACACAAATTTTGTTCAAATCTAGCTTTCTTCAAGTTATCATCCGCAAATAAATGGTCAGAATAAATTTGTAGATGGATGTTTGGAAATTTATTGGTGATGCATGTGTTTGGATTCCCTTACACAATGGAGCTAGTGGCTTCATTTGGTTGAGCAGTGCTATAGTACACATTACCATCTCTAATGTAAATTTGGAAATCTTTATATTTTGGAATGTACAATAATGTAAATCTTGAATTAATCCATAATGTATAAAATACATTCTGAATTGTATAATTTGTAATATAAATTTACATTTTGGATTGTACAATCCGTAATGCAAATTTGGAAGATAATATGAAATGTAAACTACTTTTCAGGTTGTAAAAGATAGAAAATGGTATTGAATGTAATGATTTGCATAAATCATGTATTATTTAAATACAAGTAATAATGCACAATCAAGATCCTATAATTATGGTAACACAGACAAATATTTTCCTAAATAAGATGCTAATGAGTAATTATTGTAATGTTACACCATAAAAAAAATATTGTGAATTACCAAAATCAAGAGTCATAAATGATAGAATATTTAACATAATATTTGATTATATCTAACTCCCCCTCTCAAACTTGTAATGACATGGTCATGTCAAGTTTGTCTCTTAGCAAGTTTAATCTTGTATGAGTGAGATGTTTAGTCAAACAGTTTACAATTTGATCAATAGTAAGAACATATGCTACAATTACTTCATTTTGTAAGACTTGATCACGTATGTAGTACACATCTATCTTAATGCGTTTAGATCGTGCATGCATGACTGGATTAGAAGCAATTGACTAGACACTTAGGTTATCACACCACAGAATTGATTTTCTGAGCATTTGTAGTTTCAGTTTTTTCAGCAGAGCTCTAATCCAAGCTACTTCAACAAGATCAATTAGGGCTCTGTATTTTAATTATGTATTTGATCGTGACACTACCTTTTATTTTCTTGAAGACCAGGAAACAAGAGTTTCTCTAAGAAACACATATTGTCCTGCCGTGGAATTTCTACCATCAGTACTAGTTGCCCAATTTACATCAGAATATCTCATTCACTAGTGCAAAAACGTTGTTAAATGTCACCCACAAGACGTCGGTTAGAGGGCAGCCCGACGTATATTAATGGACGGTGGCATTAACGTAAATAAGTTGGTCACCAAGACATCGACTTCTAGGGCACGTGACGTCTATGATATAGTAGACGTCTGCTCTGCCCTAAATCGACGTCCAATGGCCTAAGGTAGGCAAGAAGATAGACTTTTTTGCCCCATTAACGTCGGTTATTCTGGGGGGCCAACGTCTACTTGCATGCAATTAATGCTCTTCACCTGATTCTCGGGCGCTTAGACGTCACGTAGTAAAAAATTGACATCTATGGCCTGTCCGGAAGGCGGGAAGACATCAATTTTTGCAATATAGATGTCGGATTTCTCGGTGGGCGACGTCTATGTGCCTGTAACTAATGATGTTCACCAAACTCGCAGGCACTTCGATGTCAAATAACAGAGTCCCGACGTCTATATTGTTATAGATGTCAGCGCCCTGGACAACTGTCGTCTACTTCCCTAACAGGAAATGAAACGTCAATTGGTTCAGCGCAATACACGTCGGCTCCCCTGGTGTAGGACGTCTAATGTGCATTCAAAAAGTCAGAATAAAAGTTACAGGGACTTACAGGGACTGTTGACTGCCCCCACACATCACCACGAGACTTTCCAGTGTGCTTTGTCCTCACTCGCACACTTTCCGGGAAAACTTCCCGGAAGGTCAGCCTAACCCATAAGAACTCCATGGTTAAGCGTGCTTAGCCTGGAGAAAATCTGGGATGGGTGACCTTCCGGGAAGTTTTCCTGGAAAGTGTGCGAGTGAGGACAAAGCACACTGGAAAGTCTCGTGGTGATGTGTGGGGGCAGTCAACAGTCCCTGTAAGTTGTCGGGGTGTTACACTAGCTGCCTCCCAGAAAAAGCGGCGTCTTTTGGATTTCTGGTGGCGTTTCGACCCAAAAACGACCCTGGGTTGTTGCCTAGTTATCGTTTCACCGTAATTTTTCCCTCTTGTGGTTGAAAATAGAACTAAGCAAGAACCCAGGTTTGGTTTTAGGTTGAAATGTCATGAGAAATTCAAACGACGCAAGCTTTTTTTTGGGGGAAACTAGCAAAGGCAGAGTGTGCTACTAGGCTATCCAAAGACAGGAACAAAACTGCACTAAAACACAACGACTGTATTAGACGTCGGTTAATGCATACACCGACGTCTATAGTGACAATAGACGTCGGTTAGTGACATGTTCGAAGTCTTTATGTGCTTTTAGACGTCGTTAATGCGTATTCCGACATCTATATTGTGCCTTTAGATGTCGGATAAGGCTTATACTGACGTCTAATGACGTCGGGCATGAGACTAACTGACGTCATTATAGACGTCTGTTATATGGATATTCGGCGTCCCATTGACGTCACCAGTAATGACGTCGGTTGGTTAATAGACGTTAAAAGCCCAAAATAACAGACGTTTAAAGCCCTTTCTGCACTAGTGATTATGCCAAGATCATTTGAAGGTTTTATGTGCAAACATAGGTCCATTGTGCCTTGAACATATCTTAGTATTTTTTTTTTATTCCTTGTTAGTGATCCATGGTAAGTATGCTCATGTATTGACCGAGTTTTTTGATAGAAAAAGCAATGGCTGGCCTTGTTTGAAAAATAGAAACCATGAACACAAACATTATTTAATTATATGTCACATCAATAAATCTTTTTTAAAATTTTATAATTTCGTTATATATATATATATATATATATATATATATATATATATATATATATATATATATATATATATATATATATATATATATATATATATATATATATATATATATATATAATATGAATAAGGATAACAAAATTAGTTTAATTATACTAAATTATTTAACGACTCGGCGAAATTTCTGTTAAATTCACTTGATTAAATTTCGTCTTTGACTTCTCGATCGAATTCGTCCAAATTTCAGTTGGTACAAACTTTACCATGTTATATTGTCTTTCAAAGTAGAAAACAAATTGTAGTTTAGTGCAGTACAGTTCGGTAAAATGAAAAATAGTTTAGTTTAATTATTCTGAACTAATTTTCAGTTCGGTACGTCTGAACTAATTTTTAGTTCAGTGCAGCTTTTAATAGTACAGTTTGGTAAAACAAAAAGTAATTTAGTTTAATTCTGAACTAATTTACAGTTCAATTCGTTTAAACTAACTTTTAGTTCGGTGCATTTTTTAATAATGCAATTCATTTTTCATCCTAATTGTGTTTTATATCTGCCTTCTTTCATTTCACACGTATAAATATATGTGCATCATGGAAGAAGGACCAATGTTAAAAATGGAGTTGGACGGGTATATGAAAAACATGAAAAAAAGGCCAAAGTTGAAGATGGTGGAGGTGGAAGAAGAAGATGGGATGGAAATGGAGGAAAAAGATGGGGTGGAGGTAAAGATGAAAGAAGAAGATAGGGTGGAGGTAGAGTTGAAAGAAGAAGATGGGGTGCGGTGCGTTACTATTATTTTCACATTCAACGAATTTTTATATACACTTTTACATATTTTTTAGTTTCTATATATTTTTCTTTACAAATACAAAAATTTATTGTTAAATGAAGCATCTAATGTGAAAAAAATATTCCTTTTATATATTTTAATTTCAGTACAAAAGGAGAAAAGTGAAAAGTTATACGAGTGAGTTATTACTTCATATACTTATAACATATGTAGAGAACAAAATCGATTTAAATTTGTTTTTAGTTTTTAAATTTTTACTTAAAATTATGGTTTATTTTTATTTTAAATTTTAATATATTTTAGTTTTTAAATTTTAAAAAATAAATAAATAAAATTTCTAATCTTAATAACATTATTTTTTTTATGTATTAAACTGCATTTTAAATTGGTATTTGAGTTGGAAGTGTCAAACAGTATAACAAAAATACTTAACACAATTAGTTTAAGAAAATTTTATTTATTTAATTTTTTAAAATTTAAAAATCAAATTATGTTAAAATATGATATAAAGACAAATTTTAATTTTGTATTAAAATTTAGAAATATATATATATATATATATATATATATATATATATATATATATTTAATTCAGTAAAATATGATGACATGATGTATAACATAAGAGGTTCTATGAACGGAGATGATGCTGTGTTAGCATACTTTATATACAAGGGCTTCTTTCCCATTCAATTCTGTTTGCAGTTTATAGTTTACATGTATATATTTTGCTATCTACTATTTACGTCAATACCTTTCAATTCTTCTCTCATAATATTTGCAACTTTAACATTTTCCTTTTCAAGAATTAAGTTGAATAAGACTGCACCTCAGGTTGCTTTCTTCAAGCTGTCACCCCATAATGAAAATCAATAAAAAAATGTACAAATATATATAAATAAGGTGATAAAAACATCATTAAAAAAGGGATTATCAAAAGGAATAGCTAAAAGAACATATAGTTACCTGAAGGAGACACATGGTATGGAACATATCATTGAATTCCTGTAAGAGAAACTTCTCCTGTACAACAACTTCTGCTAATTCTGATAGCAATCCAGCAATCTCGTCAGCCTGATCATCAACAAATTTTAACTCTATTTTCCATTTTAAGTCCTCACCAGATAATAACAAGACTAATATTAATACACATACCAAAGGTAAAAATGCAGATAAGGATGAGTTCATGGAATTTGTTAGCTTCACTGCACGCTTCTGAGAAACTGATGCTAATTTCAAATCCATCTGTAAACAACAGTATAATACAAATTCTATAAATGCAAATTTTTTTAAACTAAGGTAAGACTTGAATGTCTTTAACTGGACTCACCTTAGCACCTTCCAGAAGATGAACTCTGCATGCAACAGAATACAAACATTCTTGCAATAAGGTGATTGCAGCTGCGTATTGCTTTTTCATACTTCCCCATGTTTTCAATAGCTTCATCTAACAACACATATCACACACCAATGATGAGAGAATTGAATCTCTAAAACAACAACAATGGCATAATGCAAATGCACATCTCAATTACAATTCATTTCAACCAATTCAATCATAACTAAATGAGATATACACATACAGTATAAACTCACTTGAGATTGCAGTATACCATCTAGTTTCATCTCAAGCTTCTCTCTCTCAATTTCTATCCTCGTTAGTACCATTGAATATCGCAGTTTGGCTTGAGTATTCAAAGCACATATGAAATTGCCCTGAACACAAAACAATTCACAGAAAATTGTTAATCTCATTGGAAATGAAATATAAAACCCCTCACAATGATCTTACATGTCATATGATATCATATCTCTGAAGAAATAATAGCTTATATTTTTTCAAAAGTATGATCATTACCCAAACTTGAAGGAAAATGGTGTGATTCACAGCACAAGCTCTTGCATTTGCAAACCGCCATTGGATGAAACGATTATCAAGCAAACGTAGTTGATGAACCAACTCAATATTTAAAGGTTTCTTGTGTCTGAAGAGATCAATGCCCTTGCTCACAATCTTCTCCACACTTTTGGGTTGAGGTGGCCTCAGGCTAATGTGGCCATGAGACAATGCCCAGTGAGATTTGGAACTCACGTACCCAATGACAGAATTGTTAGCTTTCTTCACCGCTTTGTGCGTCTTCGACACCCATGAGTCGTGAGAATCTCCCCCTTTTGTTCCCATGTATTTAGAAAAAACCTTCGTACCCTCTTCTCTCGAAATCCATCTTCTTGCCAGAGAATGTGGTATCTGATTCTCAGTCAATTCAATTCTTAGAATAACCAAAGTTTCTTTGATGGGTGCTTTATTTTCGTTCAAGGTGAGTCTTTTAGGAGCAGTATCAGAATCAAGTTTCTTCATTTCATCGTCTTCTTCGAAGCCATTGACGTTGCTTCTTAACTCCCTGCAACTCCTATGTTTCATGCGAATAGAGAAAACAAAAGCATGTTCTCATTCTGATGATGGATGGTTTGTTCACTCTTTCTCAGCCTTTCGTTATCTTTGTGATCGCCCAAGAGTGACGGAAATTTAGTTCTTAATTTTAAAAACATCTCACCTTTAACTCTCACCATCATTCATCATGGCTCTTTTTTATATTTTTTATACCATTTTGTAAAATGAGTCTTGTAAAAAATGTAATTATATTATTTAAAATCATTGTTTAATTTAAAAATTGTCACAAAAAATATATTTAGTTTAATAGTCTTATATTATTTAAAATCATTCTTTAATTTAATATTTGATCTCTTTTAATAGTATTATTTAAAAAGGGTTAAATATGTTTTTAGTCCTTATACTTTGGGGCGATTTTGGTTTTAGTCTCTTTTTCAAACTAAGATACAATTTAGCCCTTCAACTTTAGAAAATTTTGGTTTTAGTCTTTTTTATCAAATTTTTTTAACTTTATTTGCTGTTTCAAATGCATTTCTTAGTTAATATTGAAACAAAAATGTGTCAAACAGTGTAAACAATCCAAATGTTATAACGAAACATGCTTGAAACAGCAAATAAAGTTAAAAAAAAATTGGTAAAAATGACTAAAACCATAGTTTTCTAAAGTTGAAGGACTAAATTGTACCTTAGTTTGAAAGAGAGACTAAAACCAAAATCGACCCAAATAATAGGGACTAAAAACATATTTAACCCATTTAAAAAACTTATCTTTTATATATTTATTATGAATATCGAAATATCATTTTTCAACTAAAATATATCAACAGAGAAAATCAATTGTTTCAATTCTTCCCTTCTTAGGTTCTCTTGTAATAATTGAGTGATCTTTTTTTTTTTTTGTCCTCTCAAGAGTTCTTCTCTATCTTTCATAATCTTAACTCTTTACAATTATCTCAAAGCTTGTTAAAATTAAAAAAATAAAGAAACCAATTGAAACATAGGAAAATGATATAATAAAAGAAAACAAACTATTGCAAAAATCTTATTTGGATTAATACTTTTAAAAACAAAATCAATCTTCTACAGTTTCTTTTTTTAAATTTAATCTAAAATGTTTTTAAGCTAAATAAAATATAGGTTTAATATCCAACTTTGTCCCTAGTTTGGTTGGCAAATCTCAATTTAGTCCCTCTTTAGAAAAGTGTTTGAAATTGGTCCTTACTTTTAAATTTTTGAGTCAAAATAGTCCCTTCCGTTAAATAATGACAAACGGTGTTAAATTTTTTTTTTCTCTTCTCATTTTCTGTGCATTGCAGGTTTTTGTCAGCATTTGCAGTAT
>NC_028352.1:10477558-10505321 GCF_000741045.1 Vigna radiata var. radiata | reverse complement strand
TAAATACTGCAAATACTGACAAAAACCTGCAATGCACAGAAAATGAGAAGAGAGAGAAAAAGAATTTAACACCGTTTGTCATTATTTAACGGAAGGGACTATTTTGACTCAAAAATTTAAAAGTAAGGACCAATTTCAAACACTTTTCTAAAAAGGGACTAAATTGAGATTTGTCAACCAAAGTAGGGACAAAGTTGGGTATTAAACCTAAAATATACACTTAATAAAAACCTATAAATTATATACCATTTATTATTAATTTCATTTTATAAAACATGTAGTTGTCTTACTTGTACTAATTTACTATTTGGAAGACTTAAATATATAATTCCATATCATAAACATATAGTTTTTTTTTATTTAGTTCCCAAATTAAAAATTATCTGTTTAATTTCTAAATTATTTCCGTTTTTTGTCTTTCAGTATTAACATGTTATACTTTTATTGAAACCAATAACACCTTCCGCATCGTCAATTAAATATCTAATTAAAATAATGACATGAAAATTTATTTTTCTTTTATTTTTTTAATAAAAGTGTTTTTTTAATTTAGGTCAGTTTTATTTTAATCCGTCCCATTTAAAAACATTTCAGTCTCTCTAGTTTAAAACTTTTTTTAAATCTTTCAATTTGATTATTTTATTGAAATTAAAGACCTAAAAATGTAATTTTTAATTTAGAAAATTAAAAAAAATGGAGGGATATATGCCTATTTAAAATACAAAGTTAATTACTATTCATTCTAACTCAGATGAAGAGGGAAATGAACTAATAAACTATGAAGTAGTTTTTTCATCGATGTTTCTTATAAAACATTAGTTTAAATCTATAATCTTTGGTATTCCAAAATACTTTTAAAGACTTGTATGGTTTGAGTTGTTTTTTTTCGTTATATTATTGTCTGTTCAACCTTCTATTTATCAGGTAGTCACATCAAATTATTTGCTTGACGTGATTAGTTTGAGAAATATCGGTTGAATGAAGTAACAACGGAGATCCGTATAAAATAAAAAGGAAATAGTCTCAATTCTTTTTGACAATTTTTTGACGCATAAGAGTTTATGATTGATCCGTTTCAAATATTTGTTTAAAATAAATTCAAATAGATTAATAAAATTGTGACATATGTTTTGTTGTAAAAAAATTATTAAAAAAGAATTATTAAAATATCATTATCCAAATAAAAATTAAACATATTAACGGTGAATCTCACTGGCCATCAAAACAAATCGATTCATTATAAATGAACATATTAATTTTAATAAATCCATTTAAAGGTAAAATATAATTATTTGTAATTAGACTATTAGGTTAACGTTAATTAAAAACCTATTTCTTTGCATTGTATTGATTTAAGTCAACTGACTGTTAACTTTTTTGTATGAACTAATAGAGTTTCAATAAAGATTAAAGAATGACTAAATCGAAATATTTGCATGGTTGAAAAGCATACTTACATTTAATTTTTAAGATTGGAGTAAATTGTACAATGAATTTCAAACTTTTACTCAGAAATTTATTATAGTTAAATAGAAACGAATCCGTCAAAAAAGAAATAAATATGGAGGTAGAATCATTGTACGAACAAATACTAATTCTATGTTAACAACCTATATATACAATACTCCTTAGTTTGTTACCATTGAATATTATTTGTAGTTTTTACATTTGTTAATTTTGCTATGTACTTACCTACCAAGTCATCTTTTGACAGTAGTTGCAGCTTTCATATATTCCTTTTCAACATTCAAGTTGAATGAGACTGCAGACTAGGCTCCTTTCTTTAAGCTGATAAATCAATAAATAAGTCAGTAAAATAAATATTTTATATCTAAGTAATAAATAAATGTAATGATATTTTCACCGTGTTTTAATATTATATACGTGTTATTTTGTTATTGGTTTATATGATTTATAATTATTATTATTGATTGTAAAATAATTTTAAACTAATAAAAAAATAACACATAAATAATGTTAAAATATTGTCAAATATCATTATTCTTTAAATAAACTGAAGTTTTCTAATTTGCTAGAAAATTAACTAAAACATATATCTTCTATGATATGAAAGAATCCAATGAAGTAGAACTTCTTTTTCTTCTTATTTGTTCCATTAAAAAGATAAATTTCATGAAAAAAATTAGAAATTTAATTACCTCAAGAACACATATGTCATGGAAGACATCATTAAATTCTTGTAAGAGCAACTTCTCTTCCGCGACAATTCTGGCTAACTTTGATATCAACTCAGATGTTTTATAAGCCTGATTATGAAGAAATCTCAACTTCAATTTCAATTTTAAGTTTTCAATAGATAATATCAATACTAGTTCAGTGTTACCAAACATACCAAAGGTAAAAAATTAGATAACACTGCCACGATGGAATCTGTTAGATCAGATGCATAACGCTCACCAATAGATACTAATGATATATCCACCTGTATATAGAGATAAAAAAAAATATTAAATAATATGATTTGCATTGATGGTGTATAAATTTAAATACTAAAGACTGATATAGAAAAAATATCTATCATATATAATAACCTAGTCATAAATAATAAAATATTAAACAGAATATTGAATATTTGATGTTATCTGAACGTAACATCTCTAAAAACATATCTTTCTAGAATAAAAAAATTAAATTTAAATGTCTTTAGTTGAACTTACCTTTGCCCCATCCAATAGAGGAACTTTGCAGATAACATAATGCAAACACTCTCTCATTGTGGTAATTGCTGCTAAATGTTGTCTCTCCATGCATCCCCATGTTTCCAACAACTTCATCTACAAACCCATAACACACAAAATTAAACCTTCAAAATAATATAAAAAAATATTTTTTAACAATTTCTTTTAATAACATTTTGATAATCTATATATGCTATGTTCAGTTCAAACAGATCAATAAAATAATAATATTAAAAAATTGTTATGAAAAAGTTGTTAACAAAATACATAAAACAAATATCTCAATTACAATTTTTAATAATAAAAAAAAAATTTAACAATTTCTTTTGACTAACATTTTTTACAACCGTCTATGTCACATAATTTATTATAAAAAAATTATTAAAAAAATTGTTAACTTAATGATCCTTTAATCCATTCAATATTCATTATTTATATAAACCACTACACTCACCTGAGAATGCAATACAAAATTTAGCTTCATCTTGAGTTTTTCTCTCTCAACCTGTATCTTCTTTTGCATCACCGAATGTCGCAACTTCGTCAAACCATCCCAAACATTTATCAAATTGCTCTAAATATATGGATAACAATTAAAAAAACATTATCCTCGTTAGATATTCGATATAAAACCATCTAACACAACAAATTCTAAATCATTATCTAAAGAATGATAATTGTTTAAGCTAAATATAGAACAAATAATGTTGTTTAATCAGATATAGCCATATATAGCAAAGTGTAAATTTACATTCATAATAGCTATCTTAAATCATTTTACATTATTGTAAGGATGATTTTGATTGATCAATTAAAACTTTCAAAACTCACTATGCCTATGAAACTCCATTTTATTTTTTCGAAAGTTGTTTAATGAAGTTGTAAATATAGTCAGTTTCTCCAAAACGAACTGAATCAACATATCTTTGTACTTCATGTGAGTGGCAAACTATACAAAATTCAAGTGTGAGCAATACCTGAGCCTGAAGAGACATGGAGTGATTCACAGTGTAAGCTCTAGCATTTGCGAACCGCCATTGAATCAACCGGTTATAAAGCAGACGAAACTGATGAACCACCTCACTCGTAGAATGCGATTTCTTAGTCCTGAAGAGATCAAAACCCATGCTCAGAATCTTCTCCACTCGCTTGTGTGGAGGCTTCAAGTTCGAAAACGACAATGGCTTATCCTTATTATCCTTGCTTTCGAAAGACAAAGGTGGTGATCCTGATCTCCCTGGAGACAATGCCCACTGAGATTTGGAACTCATGTACCCGATAAACGAGTTAGCCTTCTTCACCGCTTTCTCGGTCATATTCTTCTTCATCATCCATGAATCATCAAAAGACAAAGGGTCTGAATCAGAAGCTTCTCCTCTTCTGCCACACGCTGTCATGTACTTAGAAGAAACCTCCCTACCCAATTTCCTTGAACTCGGTGTTCTTTCCAGAGGAACAGAATTCAAACTCATATTTTCCGATTCCGAATCAATTGAGTTCTTAGCACAAAGAAAGCTCCTTTTAAAGGTGTTCTCATCTAGAGAGTGTCTCGCTGGATCAAAATAAGAACTTGGTTTCTTCACCAGGGGAGAAAGAGATGGAGAAATTGCTGTTGTCCTACCAACCACGTCTCGATCTTGATCGTTTTCTTCTAAGCAATTGCTGTTGTTTCTGAACTCCCTGCAGCTTCTCTGTTTCGTGAGAGCAGAAAAAACAGAGACTGTTTTGTTTGCGGATTTCTTATTCTGCTGGTGGCGTTCTTCTCTTTCTTTGAGCCTCTCGTTGTCAATGTGATCCGCGAGAGTGGTAGAGTCTTTCCTCGCCAATCGGTTGAACCGGCCGAGCGGGGAGCCTGAACCAGGTTCAGGCGAAGCGGTCGAGTTTGGAGACATGAACCGAGAATTGACGATACGGGTTCTGGGTTTGGGAGAATAAGGAGAGACAGAGCCATTGGAATCGCTCTTCATTGAAAGAAGAAAAAATGAAAGAACAAAAGAAAAATCTGATAAAAAAATGGATTTGAAAACAGAACAGAAAAGAAAACAGAACAAGTAGCAGAAGACAGATGAAGTTTTAACGTGTGAGTACAACGTTGGTAACAGTGGGCGCATGAAAATGGCGCGGCAAAATATTAATACAGAGAAATGCGCCGGCACAAGTGGAAGGGATTTCTCTGTTTTCTCTCCCCGTCAGTTTTAAATTATTCATTTAATCATCATCTCTGTTCTTGACGAAAAGAGAGAAAAAAAAAATCACATAAGGAAAGTTTATCGTCTTTTATAATTTAATTAATTGTTTGTTGCAGCAAGCATTAAGATAAGAGTTCATTTCGAAAATTATAAAACAGGAAAAAAATGTTTCACCTCGATATACATCGTGTTATTTTGGAAATATTGGTAATGGATTCTTTTTAATGTTTGTAATTAGTTTTATGAATGAATTGCAAATAAACTTTTCCAATATAAATTAAAAAATATTTTTATTTATATATTTTCTAAGTTGAAATTAATACTAATTACCTTTTATCAATTATGCCTTACTTTTTACTTAATCTTTAAATAGTTAACACTTTTATATTTATAATGAAGTAAATTTAAAAAAAAAAAAAAAAAACTCATAAATTTAAGTTATATAAATAAAAAATGTACTCTATAATTTGAGAAATGAAGATAGTAATTATGTTTAAATGTGAAGTTAGAGTGGCATTGTCGTAATCTTTATACCGGAATGGGATCATAGATAATATCGATGAGCACAGCTGATATTGTAGCATTTATGGGATAATAAAAGAACATATTTAAAAGGTGTAGTATGTTAGAAAGTGGTGGTTGATTGGAGGCAAAAAAGGAAAGTGATGTTTTGTTTTGAACAAAGTGGTGAAACTGAAAGCTTGGAGCCAAGTATTAGCCAACAAAGAACTTCAAGCTTTTGTCAAGCCTGCTCTTCTTTCTAACTTTGGAATTTTTAGAATTTTTTTTCTAATTTTCAATTACCATTTCCCTACACAAATTATAAGGAAAAAAAAATATTTTTATATAATGCTTAAAAATTAAATGAGAGTAGTTGACAATATTATAATTAAAAGTCAATAATTATTTTCCATTTTAATAGTAGATGATTGAAAAACTTATCAAGTTAACAGAAGGATGATTAAAAAGACAATGACAATTTAATCTCAAAGAATCTGAAAAAGTGATGTGAAATCAAAGATGTGTGAGAAGAAATGGATTAGATTAAGAGAAATTGTTAAAAAGAGAAAAAGTGAAAAATACATGTTAAGATAAATAAAAAAAAAAAAAAACTAGCGTTTGGTAAGATATAAATATGATTTGTTATTTGAGGTTTTATATTATTTGGAATTTTTTATTAGATTAAGATCACGAAAATTATCTTTTTTTAAAATGTTTTTTAAATATGTGGCTGTAAAAATTTACATGTCTTCACATCTTTAATAATTGTGTATGATATTATTTTATCTTAATTATCTTATTTTTATATAAAGAGATATTTAGTTTATGTGTAGATTACTAAAGAAGTTTATCTTTTAGTTTGAAGAAGTGCAAAAATCATTTACATAGGTGTATTTTATTAACAAAAAGGATAAATTATATATACATTTAGACTTTTGTAAAAAGTTGATGTGGCTTGGAAGCTTTTGGATCAAGGGAAGATAATTTTATTTGGCAAAGGATTGTATGTATTTGTTTTTTATTTTTTAAAAGACATGTAAAAGATTTTGATTGTTAAAACTTGAAATTTATCTCTATACATATTTTGTTTTTTTTTTTAACAAAAGATTTTGTCTTTACTTTCATAATGTTGGATTTGCATTCATGGTGGCAGTTGAAAGGGATTTTACTAATTAGTCACAAGTCTGAGCTAGTGATGATTAATCATGATAATATTTGTACTTTGAATGGATCTTCTCTTATGAAGAATCTAATTGGTGATGTGCAAGTGGAATTTGATTTCTTGATTGATATGTTTTCTTTAAAGGATGTTAATTTCATTGTGAATAGTTTGTAGAGTTTACAACAATTAGATTCAACTTATAGTAATTTAGCAATAATTCATAATTCTTTGACACCTAAAGAGACTCATTTTGTAGAGGAATTGAAAATAATTTATAAATGATCTAATATTTTTTATGAAGGAAAAAAATTTAATATTAAAGAGAATAATAAATTAATTCAAACTACAAGAAAACTCAATAGAGTACACCAAATGAAGTTAATATTAAATCTTCCGAAGTAAAAAGTTAAAAAAAAAAAAACTAAAGATATTTTGTTTGGAAAATAAAATGATTGACTAATGATAATTTTTTTAATAGATGAGGAATTTGCCTTCTTTATATACGAAATTCAAATATGAAATTCAGAATATGAAGTAATTTTCATAAAGAAAATTGTGAGAGGTATTTTTTTTTATTATACATGGAATATAATTTTATCATAAATTTGATATGATCCTTTCATATTTTTCTTTCATTTTTTTTTAATAAAATCTCAGCATATATGATCTTTCTGTATTTTTCTTTCATTTTTTTTCTTTTTAATAAAATTTTCATGTAATAATATAAGTTTATTTGAAAAAAATATATGATAAGATTGTTCATAATCAATGCAGAAACAAACCAATTCAAATCAAACCGAAGTGTATTAGTCTTTATAACAAAAAAAAAAAAAACTAGATTTTGTTTTAAACTTTGGATTTGAGGAAGAAGTTAGATTAAAATGTATCCATATTCATCTCCAAAAATTCCTAATACTTGATGGGAATGTTTATAATGAATTAAAATTAAAAAAACGTATAATCTAACCGAATAACAATTTGTTTTAAACTTTGGATTTGACGACAATTGGACAAAGAAATAATTCAAACATATATGCAAACACTCCCAATGGTTGAATAAAGGAGAAGTGTTAAAAATTACTAGATAGAATAATATTTAAGCAATAGAATTTGAGAGTGAAGTGATTGTCTCAATCAATAAAAAAAAAACAAATTAATAAAAATAGCAAATATTATATAAAGATTTAACTTTTTCTTTTAGTAATGTTATAAGTTGGGTGAAATTAGTTCCAATCATAACGTGCATATTAAACTTTTCATCACCATATTAGTGTACTTATTCTCATATAACCTAAAAGTAATTATTGAAATAATAGAATCTTACAAAAGTAATTAATCATAATTAAATATTCCTAATTTTTATTTTAAACATAAAAAAGAATTTTATGTTCTTTATATCATTTTTTTTAATTTAAATTTGATTAGAAGTTGTTGATTTGACAAACATCGAGATATTATTTAAGATTAAGATATTGCTGAGATGATAAGAGTTTTTTTTTTTATGCTGATAAGTAGAGCTGTCAAATTGGCCCACTTGATAGGCCCTGGCCCTAACCCATGTGGGTTGGGGCCAAAAAAGCCCAAAGGCTAAAAAAGTATTTTATTGAAAAAGCCCAAAGGACTAAAAAGCCCCAAAGCCCTATGGGTCAGGGTTAGTCCATGGGCCTTCCTTTTTACCAAATTTCTAAAACAATCAAATGTAAATAATCTCTAATACGACTCAATCTTTCATAATTGGAAGTACCAAAACACTCTAACCCTAACCCCAACCCACTTAAAAAGGGGATTGGGGGGGTTGGAGCTTTTTTTTGGCCCCCACTTGAGGGACTTCTTAAAATGAGGCTTTTAAAGGAATGGGTTAGGGCCAACCCATGGGATATGGATTAAGTTGACACCTCTACTTATAAGAGTTATTTTTTATTTCACTATTTGTTGCTCAAAGAAACTATTTCTTTATAAATTAATTCGAATTAATATTGTTCCATTGACATTTATTGTAACTGCTTTTATTGTTGATGTAATTAATATAAGAAAACATTAAGATACAAAAACTCACCTGGTTTTTTTCATGAAAATGTTAACTCAGGAGACATTGGCATAAATCTTTAAAACTTTGATGCCATGCTAAGGTGGATGTTCGACCTTTGATTACAGACTCTCAAACTCTTAAAAACTAAAAAGTTGTATCAAGAACGATTGGTTACTTTACTATATATGTGTATAACTATTTGCTACCACCATCGTCATGATGCAGTGGAAAATCAATGAAAATTACACTGTTGCAATAATGGGTGAGAATAATCCACGTACTTTTCCCACATAGGCTTGTATCTTTCCATCCCAATCTTCAACCAGGGTTTGGAGTTTCCATTGAAGTGTATAACAGCCCCTTTTTCTATCAACTGAGGATCAACATTTGTATAGCCAAAACCCAGCACATGCCATGATGGATCCAAGGGCTCGGTAAGCCCATAGAAGGTTAACAACCCAGGTGGCAAGGTACCAAGTTTCCACAATGTCCTGTCTGCATTCTTTTCTTGCCAATAGTGGTAGATTCCTGTCACATTCATTTTCCTCCATTGAACCAAATCAAACACATTCATCCCAAATGCCCACCCACAAGCATCAGGGTCAAAATGTGTTCTTATTAGAGGGTGTGTGTAGTTCAAGTATTTATGGTATCTATGAAATGTCTCCATGCATGTCTCAACGGCTCCGTTTACATTCCCGTTCAAATCAATGGTAAAAAGATCAGAAAGATCCTTCTGAACCACAACATCATCATCCAGGAACACCACTTTCTTCAGCTCGGGGAAAACTTCAGGGATGTAGAACCTCAGGTGGTTAAGCATGGATAGATATTTCGGATTCCTGAACTTGATGGGAGTTTTCTTATCATCATTGTTGCCTTTGAAATAATAGTTCTGTATCTCTGAGTCTTGTAGCTGCTTAAGCACAGGAACGTATGAGGCATTCAACCAGCTGAAGTCTTCAAACCTTTGAACTTCAACTGTCACCCGTCGAAAATCGTTCAAAGAAAACCATGCCTTCATTGCAGCATAATTTATTTCATCTGTGACAAGGTGAAAAACAATCTTATCTGGGTTTTTGGAATTTATCGAAGTGGAATTGATCACAACCGAGGTAGCAAGGATGTTATCAGAAAAGACACAGAAGTGGTAAAGATCATTATCCTTCAGTTTAATGTCCACTTGTCTTTGGTCCTTTAAACTCTTCTGCAGGCTAAGATTCGTGAACCATTTAGATGTCAACCTGACACCAAGGCAAAATAGGCTCTTTGGGACTTCTTCAGCAGCTATTTGTCCATATTTTGAACTCTTCTCACTTGCAGAACTCATCTGTTCTTCAAGAGCTTGAATTTTTCCTTTCAGTCTCATGATCATGCTTGCACTGTCATAATGGAGCTGCTGGGCCTGAAACAGCAATAAGGCCATATCACGAATTGCATATTCTGATTCCTTGATTGTTAATGGAGTACGTCTCGTGGCAGCATTCGAGAGAAAAATCTGTGAAATGCGGATCTGAGATGTTAACTCCCAAGCAAATTGATGGTTGTTACTTTCTTTGGCAATTACAACAAAAGCTTTTGCTAGTGAGATTTGATCATTAATTTGTCTGGTCACAGACTCAGGGCTTAACATCTCATCAGTAACATTGAAGCCTTCAATAACCCTGTCACGCCTGAAAGTTCTCTACACAACATCATACAATAACTTATCAGTAAACAAATGACACATGGAAACTGAATCGTTATCATTAAGTTCACCATAGCAATGCAATATTAGAAACTAAAATATAATAAAACCTTTATAAAAATTTTATGCATTATGAATATTTAACAAGGCTTAAGGCAATCAGTTGGAAACAACATTTTTCTTGTTATTGAAAGGAAAGGTTTTCCAATAAGTTTGGTAGGAACTGGGAACTAAGAACACACACCCAAATATTTGATTTAATCCACCCCTTAATCCTTCACCCTCCCAAGCAATACATGCAATACACACATAAAAAACAATGAACAAAAATATTCTGGGATGGTTTAAACTAGTCATTTACTGCACAGTGCACACAGATACATGCATGTCACGAATCCAAGAAAACCAAGATGACCCTGATGATAATACGCAATTAGAAAGATGACAAAGATACAGAAACAAACAAATAAATTATTCGTAACTCGCGATTATCATTATTCCTAGGTCACCAAAACTAAATTGATTACTATTTTACACTTGAAGACCTCAAAAGTCTGAAAGTGAATCAATTTGCATGCTTTTCTCCACAACAAGACTAGAAATCTATAAACTGACAGAAGAAGGATAAACACGGAAACAATTCAAGAATAAGAAAATATGGTGATTGAATAATTTATACCCTTGAGAATTGGTAAGTGGAGTCAATTTTGGTGGAGCCTTTGGCGAGAATATAAATAAAGAAAAGAAGCAAAACGATACACGATGTCAACCACACTACATCCTGCAGCCTCCTCCTCCCTGGCCTTCGAAAATCTACGCTCCTTCGCCTCATAATTGGAGCTGAAGAGAGAGATCCGCTGGTGGGTTTGGATCTTCCGGGAATAAAGAACGAAACTTTGAAGAAATCTTTGAGTTTCAGTTTACCCCAAAGGCTTCTTGATCAGTGAGTGAGCACAGAAAAGAAGAGAAAGAGCCAGAAAATGAAACCGTTGGTTTGGGAATGGGAGAGAAGTGGGTTTCTGTGATTCTGTTCGTTACAAACTGCTCTTCATACTAACAAAAATGGTATATGCCACATGCACATTCTTTAAGGCTGTTAATATCATACTATTTAAATTTTTGGTAAATCCTTTTTCTAAGAAAAATAATAAACAATGATTCATGTGATCAATATGATTCCATGATAGTAAACTTTATACCAAAAATTAAAATGTTTATTGATTTATTATATATCATTTGAAAAAAATAAATATTTTTAAATACAATTGATGTAACACAGTACCACTGTATAGATATCAGGTTACATATATTTATATTCTTTTGCTGTAACATTAGGTTACATATTACTATTAAAAAGTGACATGTATGCAATAAAAATCTGACATTTCTCCAATACAATGACTTGAAAAAAAAATATTACCAACCATACAATTTTGATAAGCCCTTATATATGATTGTATTATCAAATTTTAATTCTTACCTTAATTGAAATTTAAGTTTTTGCATCACATAATATCACAATATTTTTATTTTTCAAAAAACAATAAGAAAGATTAATTGAATGTACTATTTAGTATTTATCATTCAATTAATATATAATTCTATAATAATCGTTATTCACATTATTTTTCTTGGAAAATATCAACTTTTTAACATTTTTTTTAAAGTTCTTTCTCATCGGTAAATGTTTCAGATTGCAAAATATATTTTTCAGAAGTCAATTTTAAGAAAGAATGTTACACCAATTGGCTTTAAGAAGATAACATTTACACATTTTAGAATAATTTAAGGTCACATTCACAAAAAACTCTAACACTTGGTTGCACTTCTCACCTTCATAAACATTATTTGAATTCTAAAGCTAGAAAATTTCACTTGAATAAATTGTCATTTTTTATTTTCATTTTTTGTGAATACATATGATTTAGAAAAGGAAGATTTTTCAAAATTTAGAGAAATATATTTGATAACAAGTTAAAAAACAATCATGTGGAGTGCACGTACAAATAATAAAAATGAGAATGACACTTTTCTTCTTCTTTTTTATATCCAAAACTCTCTCTTAATAAATGGAAATTAATTAAAAATTACTAATTAATAAATTTCAATGATTGGCATCTTAATGCATAATCACGCTCACAGTTTTAATATATTCCTTTTAAGAGAGATTTAATATATTCTTAACATTTTATAAATTTCATGGCAACATGTTTTTGGATATTTTTTTAGCATGAATAGCTTCATCAGTTATACATATTTATTAAATTATATTAACACTAATCAAATATTAGTATAAAAAATTAAATTAGAGGTACGTTAAATATTTTTTTATTATCAACGCTTTTTTTTTTTTAATTTTACATAAAACACTGATGACATTTGTATAAATATAAACATTAGGTGACATAAACTAAAACAAAATTTGTTTACAAATTGAATGTTAAAATTTTATTTATTAACACGTTAGGTGAGAAATTTTTATTAATCATTTCATTAAAACCCTTAAACACAAGGGATGAATATCTCGAAAACTTTTTTTAAGAGTCTTCTTACCCGTAATTTTGTTTACAAACTTTATATTATCTCTTATTTTACATTACCTTAAATTTTTGCTTAATATACGTGTTATTGTTTTTCCAATTTGTTTTTATCATGTAGCAAATTTCTTTTTTCTTTTTTACTTATGATGCATGAATCTTTTCTTCCTAGTTAATAATAAAGCAATATAATAATTTTGGAAGTTAATAATCAATAATATTATATATAGTATGTATGTGTATAATTTACTAATTTGAAGAGAAAAATATGGTAGTCGATACTCGTACATTAGAAGGATAAATTTAAGTAAAAGCACAAGTGCTTGGGGTGTTCATTAATTAAAGTTGGAGTTTAATTGTAATAATTAATGCATTAGAGGTTGGGGAAGTGGTAGGAACTTGATTTTTGATTAAACATAATGTTCCCATGTGGAGCACCTAACCTAAGTTTCTGTTTAAAGAAAAATTAAGGTTGTCCCATCCATTATTAATGACATTTCAACATCTTCCCTCACTTACAAAACCGAATTGTTTCCAACATGTGCATATGTTGGCTCCAACTCTTCAAACTCTTGCTAATTTCAATTTTTGTACTTAATACAAGTATTATATATTTAAGCATATAAGAATAATTGAACAGTTAACTTCAAAATCATCAACCTAAGGTAAATTATATTTTCTTATGGCCATGGGGACCAAATTCTAATATATTTTGTAGTGGTGCTTGTTCATAGTCATTTTAGCATCCTTTAATTTAGTATTTATGCATAATGCTTTACAAGTTTAACATACAACTAATTAAATTGAAGTTTTGAGATTGTTTTGTTAACTCAAGTGTAAACATTAACTAATTAATTTGGTTTGAACTTTCATAGATATCGTCTTGTTACCATTTAAATGACATGATAATGTAAATTATATGTGACAATGAAAGGTTAGTGTTACATTGTATAAATTAGTCACATTTAATAATATTACATATTTTTTACACTCTCACATTGCCATTCTCTAAATGACGTCAACACCAATTTAATAATAATACATCCTTGGTGATCTTCATTGACCTGTACCTCCATTTTTGTTGTTCTCCAACGATTCTACACCTTTAGTTACTCTTAAGATAAATATTGTGATTATTTTCAACATTGATGGGGTTCGTATTTGCTTGTAAGGATGTTCTTGGCTGTCAGATTGTAAAAGAGGGGGTGCAGGTTTTTGTTCCTGTTTGATGGAGCCATTCTGAGGTGGGAAATCCGGTTAATGGTATTGGATATGGTGAGATACAAAGAAATTATATGTTTCAACTAATAAAGGAAGATATTGAATTAGAGATTTGTAGTGTTATTTGGCTGGACATCGAATTGAAGACTCCGATTTGATGTTATAGGATTGAGGAATTCACTTTGATGTTATCGAATCTAGTGATGGGAACCTAATTGTCTGTTTTGGTCAAGTTTTATGTTTATGTTTCAAAAAAAAATATTTTTGTTAGAAATTCTCGAATTTGAGATAAATGATGTTGTGAGGAGTGTTATGTTTATGATATTAAATAAATGATTAAATATGTTTTTAGTTCCTAAATTATTAAGCGAATTTGGTTTTAGTCCCTCCTTCGAAATAAGGTATATTTTAGTCCTCCTCATAAAGGAAACCTTAATTTTTAGTCCTCCATAACTAACAGCGTTAAAAACATGTTGCTGATGTGGTTAACGTCTGGCCACATGTATTCACAGCTTTCCTTCCTAACCCTTTCCACGTTTCCTTCCTAACCCTTTCCACGTGTGATTGATGCTTGTTTTTGCGGGGAAGCCACCAGAGTTTTCCTTCCTTTTTTTTCCAAGCACTAGGGTTTCTTCCTTCCTTTTTCAATCTCTGCAACGCTCATCAGGAACAATAGAGGCACCACCACGATTCACTCCAACCAGATTCACTGTGGGTGGCATATGGAGCCATCGGGGTGTCACTAACGTCAGCGTCTCCTTCTTTGATCCGCACCGACCGCCGCAGCTTCAATCCCAAAACACAAAACAGTCAAATCTTCCAGTCAAGCTTTTCTCTCGCATCTCCCATCACCGGTCGGACAACCACTATCATAAAAACCACGAACGCCAGCTCCAAGAGAAGAACCCACACCAATACCAGAGGACTCTTCTGGGACCCACTGCCATGCGGTGATGGAAAGCGCCATGCCCATGAAGACGAAGAACTACGCGAAGCCGGGTTTATCTGCGCCTTCAACTATTTTGCGGAGGATGACGGCGACGCCGATTCCGCAAATGAAAGGAAGAGTGATCCCATGGCAGCGATGCTGAAGGCTCTTTTGCCGCTCCGACTAATGGAATGGAGATCGAGCTCCAAACCTACGAGGATTAGGAAAAAAAGAAGACCTATGCTTGCGTTACTCTCTCTCTTTCTCAATCTGTTCAGATTCTTCCCTCCACTATTATTCTGCGTGGCGGTCATTGAAAAGTCAATGTGTTTGATTTTCATTTTGAATTTTAAATTAAACTTGTACTATTGCAAATCAATGTTTTAATTGATTTTCTCTGGCATATGGATGACCCTTGGTGGAATTTTGCTCTACATAATATGTTCGTTGCTTTGTGATTGGCTAACTTAGATTTGTGACAATTATCTTGATTTTTAATGCATTCCTTCAATTTTTCAGGATCAAAAGCCATGTTTGTTGGTCTCGGGCACTTTTCTCAACTAAGATAGTGACTCAGAGGAGTTATCTTCATTGGAGTTTAACCAGACACATAAGAAATCCGCGATTAAGATTGGACTTGGAACACGAAGGGTTCTCATTCAATAGAAAATGTGGTCAAAAGCTTATCGAACAAGTTGGAATCTTCAACTTTTTCATCCTCTGTAACATGTCTGGTTCTGGAAAATTCTGGAAAACGAAATGATACTTCGATTCAGTGCTCATTTCTCACGACCCACCCATAATGTCGTGTTTTCTAGAATTCTGCACACCTCCTTCTTCAAAGTTTTATTCTATATATATTTATCTTCTTCACTCCAGACCAACCAGTTGAAGCCAGTGAAGTTCGTGGTGATGGGAGATGCAAGAGAAAAGCTTGATTGGAAGATTTGACTATTTTGAGTTTTGGGATTGAAGGAAGAGACGAGGGAGAGAGAGCGAGAAAAACTGATAAACCTTGACTCAGTATAAGAAAAAAAAAATTGTGTCAGTCTACCATCAGCCACATCAGCTGGTTTTTAACGGTGTTAGCTTTGGAGGACTAAAATCAAATTTTCCTTAAGAAGAATGACTAAAATGTACCTTTCTTTGAAAGAGAGACTAAAATCAAAATCGCTTAATAGTACAGGAACTAAAAAATATTTAACCCTCAAATTAAGAAAAAAAATTATAATTAAGTGAGTTAACTCATTTAATTCTCTAATCTGTAATAAGTCAAGTTAGGTTCAAATTTTTTGGTTTCATTTATAAATGAGTCGAATTACGTTGGTTTACTAATTGGCTAATCCATGGTAGGTCAAGCTAAACTGAATGGTCCATTTTGACAACTTTAAGTAATAGTAACGTCATTGAATAATTGGATACGGGAATTGTATCTTTGTAGGTTTTTTGCGTTATGAAATTACTAGATATTAACGGTCTTATTTTTGTTATAGAGAATTATGTATGTTGTAAAATATGGCAAGAACCCATGGTGGGAGTACATTCCAATCAAAGAGCTCTATATAAGGTGTAGAAAAAGACATATGGTGTTTGCTTGTAGAAGAGGCTGTGAAGATGATTTTGTAGAAATTGATCATGTACTTGTTACAATAGAGGTGGATGATAGGTATTGACTAACATGTAGGCAATGTGTAGGGAGTACCTATCACCTTCTTTTATTCAACTTTGAGCTGGCCATATTTTATTTTAAATTTTTCACCTTGCGATTCTTATTTTCATCACACACCTTTAATTCATTTTTTAACTTTTTCTTCCTCCACCAACATATTTACCATTGCACCTCCTTTATTTTCATTCTAGTTTTATCCCTCTTTTAATTAAGGTTTAATTGCTTCTTTTGTCCCCAGTTTGGTTGAAGTGTGTCAAATTCGTCCCTTTTTTAGAAAAAATATCAATTTCGTCTACATATAGAAAAAATCTGTGTCAATCAAGCCATCTCCGTTAAATACAAACTAATGGTGTTAACTGCATTATTTTCGCTTAGGCTAAACTTTCTCGCCTGAGCGAGATTTGCAGAAAACTTTGTTTTGCTGATATTTTCACTTAAGCTAAACAATTTTCGCTTGAACTAGATATTTTCGCTTAAGCTAAAATATTTTTGCTTGAGCTAAAAATGTCCTGCAACTAAAGTTGAGCCACTGAAACTCTTTCGCATGAGCGAAACTTACTTCGTTTGGGGCTAAAACTTGGGGTGCTCATTGGACATAAGTTTAGTGGCTTCATGGGCCATGGCTGGGGATAAAGTGCAATGGTGATGGAAAGGTGGAATTGATTATTTTGATTAACTTTAACCTTAGTGGTACTTTATCCAACAAGAGAATCCAATGTTACCTCCATTGCACGGTCTTTAATAATTGAATGGTGTATTCCTTACCTCCATCACAGATTATTGCCACTCCACGAATCAACCAAAATCTGAGGGTAACCCAACCCCCCAAGAAAATCCAACAGCACCATCACCTCAAATGCACACATAGCCCCAGGCTTCAATAAGAAAAAATCATTGCTTTCAAAACTCACTTTATCCGCTGCAAAATCAGGGATCGAACCCATGAAGTGGTTATTATTCAAATCCAACCGCTCCAACTTCACCCCATTCAAACCACGCAGAATCAACCCAACAAACTCATTCCCATTAAGATCGAAATCCCTCAGCGAGACCAAATCCCCAATGTTCATCGGAATACTCCCAATAAACTTATTCCCGTGAAGCCACTAAACTTATGTCCAGTGAGCACCCCAAGTTTTAGCCCTAAACAAAGTAAGTTTCGCTCACGCGAAAGAGTTTCAGTGGCTCAACTTTAGTTGCAGGACATTTTTAGCTCAAGCGAAAATATTTTAGCTTAAGCGAAAATATCTAGTTCAAGCTAAAATTGTTTAGCTTAAGCGAAAATAATACAGTTAATACCGTTAGTTTGTGTTTAATGGAGATGACTTGATTGATACAAATTTTTTCTATATGTGGACAAAATTGACATTTTTCTAAAAAGGGATAAATTTGACATACTTCAACCAAACTGAGGACAAAAGAAGCAATTAAACCTTTCATTAAAATCCATTTTTTCACACATAAATTCTTTTATCTAAAAAAAATATAAAAATATAAAAATTAAAATGAAAATGAAAAATAAGTTTTTTTTTTCTTTATTGTTTTTTTTTGTTTGTCTGACCATAGCATGATATTCATTTTCAATAATTCAAAAATATAAAAAAAATAAAAATTAAAAAATTTTAATATTTTCAGTCAAATAATTTGTTAATCTAAAACTACTTTTAAATCCTATTTTTTTTTTAAATGAAAATAGGTAGAAACATTCTTATCATATTTTTTAAAAAAAATATATTATTTCTTTGTACATTTTTTTTTATTTTTGAGAAATTAAATATTTTAAAAAACCTTGTTTCTTTTTCTATTTAATTAAAGATATTATCTTAGGATAAACTATGTAGGATGCTAACATATTTTCTATGCATAAGCAACTTTCGGACCCAAAGTCAAATTTAAAATATCACATTTTTATGTTATGATTTTTTTTATAGTTTTTTAGACTTAGATATGGTGACAACTTAAAACTAACTTTTTAAAATTTCTTTCTTTTTTGGTTTGCCTTCCAGTTGCAATTTCGATTGCGATAATAGTATGAAAACATGATTTTATTAATTGAAGTTGCTAAAGTTAGTCCTCTTATGTTATCTTTACAAGTAGTATTAAAGTTGTTAATTTGACACATGGTCAATAGTTTAAGTCCAATCTACTTATAAAATAATCTCCCTTTTATTTATCTCATGAAATGAGTGGATTGAAAAAGTCTCAACACCTAAAGCTCTAACAGAAAATGGATTATGGTAAAAGTTAAAATGGTTTGACGCATAACAACATTTTATTTAACTTATAATTATTTTCCAAAATTACACAAGTCATTAAAATATTTTAAATTATAAATTAATCCCTAAAAAAAGAGATTTGAGATAAAGATGTTTTTATTGATATTTGGTTACCTTCTAAATATTATTAACGCTAATTTAACTACATGAATCAATCACATTGAATCATTTTAAATAAAGTGGAGAGACTTAATTAAAAAAATATTAAGAAATCAAATTTAAATAAAACCTATAAATACTGTATCAAAGTACTGACTAAGTCTATATTAAAATGAAAATGAAAATACATATGGTATGAAGAAAACATATTATATATATAAAGAAGACATTTTATATATATATATATATATATATATATATATATATATGACGATTGAAGCAAGATATATTTGAAAAAGAAAAATTAAAGTTATTTTTTAATTTAAAATCGTCCAATCATATTTTGACAGGTGAACAGTGTTAAAATTGTGTGAAAAAATATGTTAAAATATCATTTTTCCTGTTACTTTTGTGCTAGGAAAAGGAAAATAGGGTAGGGGAGGAGGAAGAGAGTGAGCGAGGTTTATCTTCCACTGCGGCATATCGAAATTTTGGTTCCTCTTTGATTCCAACACAATGCTTTAACCTCAATAGTCTCTAATCGAAGACGAAGGAACCCAACAGCCATGTCCACAACAGTCCCAACCCTCTTATCTCCCACTCTCGCTTTCAAACCCGCATTCCCTTCTACCCAATTCCAACCCTTCAGGAACCAAGTCAGACGAAAACTCCTCGGCTTTTCCGTCAAATCCCCCACCTTCCCTCTGGGGAGGATTTTAGCGCTAAACGACAAGGGCAGTAACGGCGACCTTTTTACTGGATTGGATGAAGCAGAGAAAGAGGCGCGAGGGAATAGCACCATGCCCGAACGCTTTAGGTATCTCACCAGAGAAGTTCCAAGTCCTCCTGTTCGGTGGCCATGGCTTGTGGGTCAGTTTCATTTCCCCCCTCTCTCTCGTACAGGACAAACACGAGAAATTTTATAAATTTAACTTTTTTGTTTTCAGCTGAATAACTGTGTTAATGTTTTCTTTTATTGGAATTATAAAGAATGATGTTTCGGTTTTTGTCAAGGTTTTGTTTGGTTGAAGGATTCATGGGCAAGTAAGAATTGGGGAAATTTAATTTTTTTATGAATTTTATTATAGTTATTGAGTTTCATGTCATGGTGAAACGTTTGCTCATGAACAATTATTCAGGGATGAGACCTTGTTTGACATACAAGTTGAGGTTCAGCACCAAATTTAGAATTTTTTAGTGATGTTGTAATTCTATACAGTAATTAGTGATTATATAAAATGAGTAGGAAGAGATTATCACTCGTCATGTGGGTGATGTGTGTGTTATAGGGTTTTCGTTTGCTATGAGGTGTTCAAAACTGAACTTAACTGAATCACCTAACTCAGTCTTGTAAACCGTTGAATCTATCCCCAAAATTCTGAAATCTGATAAAACTAGAAAAAACTACATTTTTTTTTATTGCGGTTAAGTTTTGTTTTTGGCTTCTTTTCGGAATCATGCTGAATTTCATCTTTAATGCAGTTGTATTGATTTGTAACATTGTGTAGTAACATTTTGAATTTTTGATAATGGTATGGTGTGATTCCATGTGTTGTGTATTTTGGATACATTGAACTATGAGTTTATGATATTAACAATACAGGACCCAAATTTAACTTGAATAGTCTGTAGTGCACTCTTTTACTAAAGGTTTTTAGCGTGTGTAGCATTTATTGCTCTGTTGCTCATGGTGTATGAACTCATTTTGAAGAATTGATCATAACTTACCTGGTCATTAGATTTTATTTTATTTTGGTTGTTGTCAAATTTAAAACCATTTTGAATTAAGTTGATTCATATTTAATATCACATTCCAACTAAACCAAATCATTATTTTTTTCACTGTACTGTATGTCTAAAATGTAAAAACGGGAACCAAAGCAAACGGTGAATATGCACATACTCTACATTTTTGTTGTTTCAGACAGGAAACTAACCTTACATGTGTAAGTTAAAATTTGTATGGACTTAGTGTCTGAATTTCCATTTAGAACATTTTTTTCCAACTGCTTTGTTCTCTTAAAAACTTGTTTTCTTTTTTATGTCATAATGTAACCATTTGATTCCCTATTATGTACAGTGGTAGCTTTTCTTATCTATGCTTGGAGAGCTGTTCTATTTGAACTGTCAAACTGGAAGAATGCTGCATTGGCAATTGCTCGTTTTATAGGATATCTCTTCAAATACGCATTTGCTATAGTCTACCATTTCATAGGAAGTCCAATCACGTTTTCAATTAGATGCATGGAGGATTTATTTTACACAGTTCGGGCTTGTTACTCTTGGATAATTGGCAATGCCCCTGTACCAGACCTGACCCTCATCATTGTGCTAGCATCAATTGTTTTAGCCATTGGTGAAGCTACTGTACCAAACTGCATCAACAACCAACCTTATGTTTTGACTGTATCTGGTCTTATTGGCTATGCTGCTGTTAGAGGATATATATCTGAACCTTTGTTCTGGACCCTTTTGCTCGGGGTGTATGCCTTTTCAAAATTTCTCAAGAAGAGAGATGATGTTTCAGCTGCAATGCCAGTGGCAGCCGTGCTTGCTGGGGTTGGGGAGCCTTGGGTTAGAGTTTTGGTGATTATTTCATACACAGCCTTAGCCATATATCAGTATTCCAAAATGCCTTCAGAAGGGAAAGAAGCTGGAGAAGATGAAACAAGTGAGATGAGGCTTCCAATTCCACTTCTTCTTGCAGCTTTCGCTATTGGTTTGCGAGTTGCTGCTAAGTGGGCTGGGTACAGGCACTTGACATGGATGATTGTATGATTGATTACTGGTAACTAGCAGTGTATCTTGTCCAAAGAAGAATGAATTTTTGGTGATCTATAAAGTTAGGTAGGGTATGATATAGATGGACAGATACTGTTATTCTGTTCTACTTGATGCAGTTATTGTAGTGTTCTTTGCATGCTTTAAAATGAGCAGTGAATCTCTAGGTTGTGCCTGTGCATATAAGTTTCTTGTCAGATTTCAGAAAATGTACTATGCAATTTTGATTTGCGGCCAGTGCAGCCTAAATCTTGATTTTTAAGTTTGAATATTTTTAAGGAATTAGTGGAATGAAATGCAAGAAAAAAAAGGAATGGATTAGGAAAGGTATTTTGGATTATTGGCAAGGCATTTAAAATATTAGGTCAAGTACAGTTATTTCTTTATAACTTTTTCTTATTCAATGATACTTTAATATGCATGATTTAAGAAATTCGTATGCTTTATGCATGATATACATACACTCATATATAAGAAAGTATTTTTGACGATGAATTATGTAAAATGTTTTTTCTTGAATAATAAAATTATTAGAATAAACTTAAAATCATATAGTAAAGAGTTTTAGATGCATAATTTATGTATGGAAGAGTCTTAGTTGAATAGAAGATCAAATTTGCACAAATATACTTATATTGAATGAGAGTTCTTTTCCCATCTCCTTATTCTCATCCTGCAAAATCATCTTAATATCCATCAATTTACATATACTGTTCAATAGCATTAATGGAGGTTAATGATGATATTAATGATTACTTTCTTTTTTTTTACACACTCCAACATACTCACGTTTTGTTACGCTTTTCTTTGGTTTTTTCTTGTCTCTCGTTGAGTTGCTTGTGGTTCCTGTAGTGGTTGGGGTGGTGGTCCGGGTGTGTTATAGGTGGTGGTCTTAATGGTGGTGTTGTATCTAGTGTGTGATGTTGTGCACTACAAAAGGTAAGTTATAAGTTAGAAATGTTAACCAAAGTTCAGTTATAGTCTCACTAACGTTCGAATGTCGGTTGAAGGTTGTCGCCGGTTGAAGGTTGTCGCAGTTTGAATTGCCGACAAGGCTATAACCGAACTTCCATGTTTGATTAAAAGTTCGGCATAATTCAAATTTCGATTATGTGCTTTTATATATATATATATATATATATATATATATATATATATATATATATATATATATATTTATTGTGTTTAGATTTCATTAGTTTTTATATGCTTTTATATGTTTTTTTATTTGATGTTTTTATAATATATGTTATGTTTTTTATATATATTATGTTTTATAAATTTTATACTTATATTTTTTTTACAATAATTCAATATGTTTAAAATATGTTAAATGTAAATTATAGGTTTAATAGTCAATTTTGTCTCCACTTTGGTTGAAAAATCTCAATTTAGTCCCTCATTGTAAAAGAGTTTTGAATTGGCCATAACTTTTAAAATATTGGGTCATATTAGTCCTTTCCGTTAAATATAAGGAAACAGAGTTAATGGGGTGATGATGTGGCACAACTTAGTGGTTAGTGTCAAATTATGTCTGTATGTGTTGGGACGTGTTTGTTAATTAGACCACAATTAGATTTTGATTAAAAAAATTGGATTTTTTAATTTGGGGAAAAATGATTTAGATTCTGGAACATTAGGGCATCCTTTGTGCGAAAGAAGAGAGAAACCATCGCGAACATAGACAAAGATCGTGTAGCTAGGAGAGATTTTGACGAGCACACGGTATAGTGCTTGGTGGTGGTTCTCCTAGATTGCGAACAATGTACAGTGCTTGGTGGTGGTTCTCCTAGATTGCGAAGACGGTACAATGCTTGGTGGTGGTTCATGCTTCGCGAGTTGGTGTACCCTCTTTCACAGTTGCTTGGCTTAGTGCTTCATGGTTGTCTCGCTTTGGGTTTTGCTTTGAATTGGCAATGTCTTTGAATCAAGGTTGTTCGTCTTGCTCATGGGAGGCTCTCGTGGTGGTTCATCCAGAGGATTCGTTGGAAGCCCAATGTGCCATTGTGGGGAGTTTGTTGTGGTGAGAGTGGCAAAAACAGTTAAGAACAAGGGAAAACAATTATGGGGTTGTCCTAATTACAAGGTTTGTAGTTTATGTTTGAGATAAATTGTGTTGTTGAATAATGAAATTTTTGTTTGGATACTTTGAACAGCGGACAAGAAATGAAGAATTTCAAGGATGCAATATCTTTAAGTGGCGTAATGAAGATAATGTAGATGATGCTGGTAGTACTATTGCTAGGCAAAGGAGAAAGATTAATAGCTTGGAGAAATGTGTTATAGGTTATCAAAAAAGGGAGAAGATGTTAACATGGATGTTATGTTTTATGGGGTTCATTAACATCATTCTTCTATGTATTTTGTTTAAAAGTCCATGATGTGTTCTATTAGACAGTGTATGCGAAGAGCACTTTGGCCTTGTTGTAATATGATGTTTCGAAATGAATGAGAAATCTCAATTGAAGCATTTGAATTTATGGTCTCATTTTATGGTCTCAATATACCTGTTGTCTGATATATAGATCATAAGCACACTGATGTTTATATTCAAATGACATTAAAATGAGGAGTTGAACGTGTCAACAAAGATAAATAAATTATATGATTGTGTTGTTGAACAATTGTTCCTAAACATATTTTTTGTCTATGTAGATCGAAAAACATAATTGATTTAGGGTGGATAATTTTAATTCAATATCTCTATCATTTGGCAGCTTCTTCGTTGTAAATTGCAAACTCTTTTTTGTTGTCATATTCTACAAATAAAACAGTGAACTTATTTGAGCAGGTTTTAATCTCACAACAATATGTTTAGAGAGTTTAAGTGACCATTTCTAATTATTTTTGTAGCTCTTGATTTGAAAGTTTTAACTTTCCTCGTAAAAAATGCGCCCGTATTTATTTAGAACAACCATTAGTGGAAGTAATTGAATGCAGGATAAAAGCTTTATTGGGTAATACAAGTTTAAATGCAGATTCAAAGCATTCTTCACTCTGCTAGTAAATGATGCCATAACTAGCCATTCTGTGTATATATTATCAAGTCCCCCTCCCTCTAACATTGTTGTAAAACTAGGTGATAAACTCGGAAATGTGATAAAAGAATCAAGATATGGCATATGAAAAGTGATAGAAGAGTATACAATACACAAATCAAACACTCAAATGTATTTGTCAGTTGCGAAACAAAGGCCCCTTTGTTAAAGATTGAATGGATGAATTTCCTATGGTTATAAACACAAAATGATGAAAAAATGACAACAATGATATTGGGTGGACTAAAGTTGTGCAATTTAGCTTGTTTAGTTGTTAGCTAAGCATCAGAAGGTGTCATCTAGTGTTTCCCATTAACAAAACTCTTGAGCAGGAATGGGTGGGCAGATTCAAAATCTAGCTCTTTGGCTAATGGGACTCCAGTTATAGTCGCAACACCTGGTCCCCAGCAGCCTTGTAATGACATTATATTCAAGTATTCAGGAATCCATCACTATAGTGGACATCGTTGATAATTACATCATAATAAAAAATTGGACTTGAAATGCACATCCAAAAGAGCATCTGTGATTGAAATGCACATCCAAAAAAGAATCTATAATCATCCAAACAGTAGTTCCAAATACAAGATACCCAATTCAGAAATTATAATCACAAATTACAAGATACCCAATTCAGAATTAAGTTCTAAATACATCTTAATGTTTACAAAAGAGCCATTACTTGGCTGTAACATAAAGTGACATCTAAATCAGTTCTAAGCTCTAGATGGCTGAGTTAGTTCTAATCCACATTGAGTAAGCTGACTTGGTCTTGTAGTTCGCTGAGTTTGTTCAACTTCGGTTTCAGGTTGGTGACTTAATTGAGATTGACTTTGGTTTGTTGGAGGAGCTTGTGGGCATCTATTTCTTTTGTGACCAAGCTGTCTACATATGGAACATCTCTTACGAGTTCCATTTTGCTTAAGTTGTATTTCATCCTTCTTTAGCTCCCAAGCCTTTAGCCTACTCTTCTTTTTTGGTCTTTCAGGTAACACCTTTTAGGTGTACAAAACATCAGGATGAGATGTTATTTCCCATAGGTCAGGACCGTTCACTGGGTATATGATTGAAATGTATGTTTCTTGGTATGTTGACTTTGTAAACCAATGTATGACGTAGTCTTGTCCATTGATGTTCAAAAAGGTCATGACAGCTAGTGCATGACAACATGGGATGCCTATTAAAGTCCACTTTATGCAACTGCATTCAAATTTATCTATGTCAACCACATACTTCTCACCAATCATTGAAGTGTGTCTCACCTCAAAGATTCTCAATCCTGACCAACTGCAATGATAACTAATTTAAATCAATATTTACAATAAAATTTTTAAAAGATAAACAAACATTTAAATTGATGTACTCATCTTCTAATACCTTGGTATCCAATATTTAGTGAACTGCAATTCCTTTTCAAATCTGTTTTTAATCTATGGGCAAATTTACCCCCATGATGACACACGACTTTGATGTCTGAGTTGGCCATATTATCTAAAATATAAATTGCTTACAGTTAATTTATGCTTAACCCAAAAGTTATCTAAGAATTAAACAAAACATAAACATAACATTATACAGACCACAAACGACTAAAATAAAGCAAAAGCACAATTAACACAATAAACAAAGCAAATGGTGCAACACAGGACCACACACTATCAAGGGGGGACCACACACTATCAAGGGGGACCACAACCACAATGCCGCAATTGAAACAAAGCAAATGCCCACATAATGGGGGACACCATACAGAATTCAAAACTAATGGGGGGACCACGGAAAAAGCAACAAAACACAAATCAGAACCTATTATAAACGCACCTTCGAAAGCCGACTTCCTAATACCCCACCAACTCGATATCTGGAAATGCTCGTCGAAATCTCCCCTAGAATGATCTTTACACGATCTCTGTGTTCGCGATAACGTTTCTCTCTTCTTTCGCACAAAGGATGCCCTAATGTTCCAGAATCTAAATCATTTTTCCCCAAATTAAAGAATCCAATTTTTTTAATCAAAACCTAATCGTGATCTAATTAACAAACACGTCCCAACGCATACAGACATAATTTGACATGTAACCATTAAGTTGTGTCACATCATCACCCTATTAACTTCGTTTCCTTATATTTAATGGAAGGGACTAATCTGACCCAATATTTTAAAAGTTATGACCAATTTAATACACTTTTACAACAAGGGACTAAATTGAGATTTTTCAACCAAAGTGAGGACAAAATTGACTATTAAACCTAAATTATAATAGGTTAGAAATCTTAACCGAAATTGAGGAACGCCGCAATTCAAAATGCGGCATGTACGAAGGCATTAAGGTTTAAGGTTAGGTGTGTTAGAATTTATGATTGACAGATACTAATGAATGAGCAATAAACCAGTTCCCAAATAGTAAAGCGGAAGCATACCTGAGACATTGGGAATAATTAATGAACCTGGATTAGTCTTTGATCAACCTGAATTAGTCTATGATCAACCTGAATTAGCCTATGATATTCCCTCTATAGAGCACCTTTAGTTCCCTCTAGATTTTCTCTTCTGATGGGCATAAAGAGAAAGAAACAGGAATGAATTGTTGCGCTCACAGATGGGATCATGACCCTTTAAATAACCTCTGACAGTTAATATTCTTTAGTTTCAATAATTATAATTTGGCCCCATCAACAAATTATAATTATTGTTGGTCTCTACACAATACTTTTCATGACAAATATACCCTTAGCCACATTTATCTTAATTAGATCACTTTATAAAGTTGGCTAATAAAATATAATGGCCCTAATACATTTAATATTTACTTATATATATAAGTGACCCTAATTGCTAACAATCTCCCACTAGTCACAAATATATATATATATATATATATATATATATATATATATATATATATATATATATATATATATATATATATATATATATATATATATA
>NC_028352.1:10421751-10477343 GCF_000741045.1 Vigna radiata var. radiata | reverse complement strand
CGTCCATTGATTATATCCGCATGTAGAACCAAAGTAGTTTTAATTGCAACAATCGCAACCAAACCAACAATGATCACTAATGCTGATAGAACCAAATGACATGGATACATCATGAAATATGTAGCATGAAAATTACGTGAAGGTGATCTGCACACATTTATTTTCAACTGATCCTTACTTTATCTTAATGAGATCAATACAATAACCTTATCGTACAAAGTGTAATAACCGAATAATAAATCAGAATGTATGCATACATGAAAACCAAACATAGAACACAAACACACAAGGATGACTAACTCCCACTGAACCAAAGATTCCTCAAACTGTAAAATACCCATACAAGCAATATGCTCATGAAAGACCTTGGATGTAATAGCCTTATTAAGAGGAGATATTATCAAGGAGTTTGTCCCTAAGTGTTCTATGGAAATCCATCTACTTTGTACTCTTCTTTAAGGATTGATTTGATGTCACAATATAACCTGATTGGTCTTTCAATTCCTTTTAGAATATGCAACCCTGTGACATAAATAAACCATATACCTTGATTTGATGCCTAATAAGTTGCTACAAATTCTACAATCATAGTGGATAAAGCCATAAAAGTTTGCTTGGTAATAAGCCAAGAAACTACACCACCAGCTAGCATGAAAATGTAACCTGAAGTGGATCTTAAACTATCTTGGCATCCTACAAAATTGTCAGAATACTTGATGATCTCTTACTGATCTGACCTTCTATACGTGAACTTATAAACTTTTGTTCTCTTGAAAACATTCATAATTTATTGGCTGCTTTCCAAAGGTCCATTCATGAATAGTTAAATATCTGCCTTGAACCTCAACTGTGTATGCTATATCCGGATGCATACATACTTGGACATACATTAGAGACTCCTTAATGTTGAAACATAGTGAATCTTCTGCATTTCTTGAATTTCTAAATTTCCTTTTGGGCATTGATTGAGACTAAACTCGTCTCCCTTAGCAACTAGAGAATCCCCCATCGTGAAACATATGTTTATGAGGATCTTGAGTTTGTTCTTATAGAGATTCTAAACTTACTAGAAGTTTTGAACTTTATGAATCATATTACTACTTTCAACGATTCTTCCTCTAAACATTAATCTTCCCCCCAAACTCAATATCCTAAAAAAAATATTATGCTTAATATCATACAATTCCATATTTAAGGATTCATAATAGGAAGTCACAGTATGAAGAATATATAGATTATTATTTGCTAAAAGTGAATTGGTTACAACAAAACTTGAATAAAACAAAATTTGAATTCATTATTTCTAAACTAACATAAATAACAAAGTTTGTTCAAATAAACAAATGAAATCAAATTTCGCCTAAATGACGGTACAATATGTCTTTCAAAACCAAAATTAAAAAACCAATACAAAATAATAATCTAAAACATTATTCACTTCCATCACTATGAACTTGACATCTCTAAATAGATTCATCTTTCAGAATCAATTGTCTTCTGATAGCTTAGGCAATCCTTTCTCTGCACGCCAAGCATGATATTTTGTGCATTCCTTCTTCATGTGTCCAACTTTATTGCAAAAGAAACATTTATTAAACTGTTTTTGTTTCTTTTATAATGGACCTTTAGAAGCATCATCATTGGGACTCTCAGTTTTCTTTCTTTTGCCTTTAGTCATTAGAGGTACTGGTTAAGTGAGCACTTTCAGTCCTTTCTTGCTTCAGCCTCTCCTCTTCTTGAACACAATATGAAATGAGCTCATTAAGAGACCATTTCTCCTTTTAACAGTTATAGGAAATCTTAAAATGTCCAAACTGTAGAGGAAGAGAGTTTAAAATAAAGTGTACAAGTAAGTCTTCTTGCAACTCAAGTTTCAACGCCTTAAGTTTTGAAGCAATATTTGACATTTCCATAATGTACTCTCTCACATTTCTATTGCCTTGATACCTCATGGAAGTCAAGCTTTGAAGAAGTGCACTTGCTTCCGCCTTTTCGCTTTTTACAAAGCGCTTTTCAATCTCAGCAAAGAAATCTTTAACACTTGTAATTTCTTCAGATACAGTACCTCTATAGACCTTTGGAATGTCGTACTTAATGACCATCAAACACATTCTTAGTCAAAGATTCTCTGAAATAGTGTGCACAACTTTTATAGATTTTCAGAAGGTTTATGGAGGTGTAGAGAAAAAGACTCATTAATCGATTAAGAAATATTCATAATTGGTTAAAGCATATTAGAAGTATAATAGGGTTGTATTGGTTGTTTTATTCGATTAAGATAATAATTTAATCGATTAAAACATAAAGTTGAGTTTAATAAATTAAGGTTTTAACCTAATTGATTAAATGTGTGCATTTATTTTAAATATAAGTTATTAGAACACATTAAAAAAACATTTATTCATTTATTTTAAAAATCAATAAATTTTTAAAATATTTTTTAAATATACATTTAATGAATTAAATTAATTAACAAAATAATTCTAACTTTAAATATAATTGATGTTTTAAAGATTGACGCGAAAATTTTAAATTTAAAAAACTTATAACACTATTTAAAAACTAAAATAATAATTTATTAGTTATTAAATGATAAAATTAAAATATATTTTCATTTTAGAATAAATCAATTTAAAAACAAAATAAATAGGTAAAATATATAATAAATTTTTAGAGACCTATAATAACAAAATAAATATGAATAGAAAAGCAAATTAAGTTGAATTAATAAAAAAGTAAATTATGTTGAGATTTGTTTCTATTTTATGTCAACTAAATTTAAAAATGAAATAAATGAATAAAAAATAAAAATAATTTCTATAAATATGTGAAAAAAAATTAAATATAAATAAATATAAATTAAGAAATGACTGAAAATTAAATTTTAAAATATTTATCAATAAAATAAATATAGATAATAAAACATCTTTTTTTCTTATAGATAATAAATATCTTTGTTTGGAAATTATAAGTATGTAATGTAACGTACTAAACCAAGCCCAAACCCGACCCAAATATTTTTAATCTGATTGGGTCGGGTAAGTCTCATTCACAGCAATAGTACCGTTAGGCGAGAGAGAAATTTTAGGGTTTTGGTGCGCCTATATAATCCTCGCAGCGAACAGGGCATTGCAGCACCGATTCAGAAATCTTCACCCTTCTAGGGAAACTAGTTTCTAGCGTTTAGTTTCCTTCAATTTTTGTGAAGTATTATGTCTGCACGGTGCCTCCCGGGCATCTCTGAATCCACATGACGTGAACGCCCCGAAGCACGTGCGAAATCGTTGCCGTTCGTGTTGCAGTTCATCCCCAATTTTCCACGGTTGATCTGTGTCAAAGTAACGGCGAAATTTCTCTTTTCAATTCTCTCTCTTTTTTACGATTGTTGTGTTGAATGCTCAATTTGCCTTGCTATACCTTCAGCTTCTTTTCGAACACGTGTTCTCTGAATTCGAAGCTAGTCCTAAAGGCGCAAATCGAAACGCGGTCGTTTTTACTTGGTGCGAGGGTTCTTCCTTTGTTCCTTCGGAAATGATCGTTAAATTGTCATTTCGATAGTAGATTTATTTGCTTAATTATTTTTAAATATCTCGGCCGTGATTATACATTATCCGCGCTTCTGAGTTTTCTCGATGAAGTCAATTTGGTTAAATATGGTTGAATTTCTTTATATGAGCCATGTTTTTTTATATAGGAAAATTATATATTGATTTTATTTTAAAAGTTATAGTATCTGGTATATTCAATTCGTGATTCATTTTTCAATAAATGGCTATGAGGATATTCATTCAGCTTTATGCCAGTTCTGCTTCTGAAAATTTGTGATTGATAGAGCTGTTATATATCTCTGAGCCTCCAGCAATTATATGTGTTTTTTATTTTGTTTTGTTTTTTGTTTTCATGCACTGGGTATCTTTTATTAAGATTGCTGATGATGATTTAATCCAACTTTATGAGATGCTGTGGAGCCAAGACCCTGTTTTCAGGGAGAACCTACTTGGTGAAGCTTCGTTCATATGATATCTTCGGATTTTGCTGAGGCATTTTACTATGAGAATGGAATGAACTTTATATTTTCCTTTTTTGTTTCTTATATTGTAAATAAAATTTTATAAGTTCTTAGAAATAACAAAAATATACGTGGGCTGATTTGATTCTGAATTTGATAAATTTATATTGAGTGTCACTAAAACGTAGTAATAAATATTGGTGTCTTGTAAAATTTGAGTACAGTGACCAATGATTTTCCAATCCAACTTGCTAGAGGTTGTAGTTGATCCAAGACCCTGCTTCAGGGAGAACCTACTTGGTGTTACTACATTTCCTATGACAGCAACTATTTATCTGAGGTTGCTTATGTGGTTTATATTTTTGCTAGTTGTGTACATTGAGTTTCACTATACCCACTTCTTATATATTTTGTTCTGGGTCTGAAAAACTCATAGATTGAGTGTTGTCATCAGCTTCATCTCTTGTAACACCCACGAGATAGGAGTTAAATAACAGCACTACATTTTTTGTCTGTTATTTTCTAACTTTAGTTATGGAATTTAGTGTGCTCATACACATTGTAATGTTTATTATAGTCTCGCTGTATTTTGTATGTTTTTTTTTACAAACTGACTCTGATCTTGTATATTTTGTTGTGCGATTTGGTACGTATTTTGTCTACCAGTGTTGCTTGTGACTTGCTTTTTGTTTTTCAGTTTCTCTTATTCATGATTTATTTTCTTAAATCCTTTCGTCGCTGTAGTTTTTGGGAAATTTGGTAATGTTTTTATCCTTCCAATGGGAGTCAGGAGACGAATATTTTGATTACGGCTGCTGATCTTTCTAGAAAGACAACTCACAACAGAAACAATTTCTATCGGCAATTACGTATTTAGATATTTTACTTGTTAGAAACCATGACCTTCGTAAAAGGAAAGAAGCATTTATATTTTTCTGTTTGAAAGCCTTCAAATATTAATAACACGGGTAACAAAAATAGCGGAAGTGACTGATGTTGCTCAAAGCATGTATTTTGTAAGAAAGGTACAGTTAGTTTTTTTTTACTTGAACAAAAGTTACAATTTTCGTTTTTAAAGAATATATTGAATATTTACAATATGAAAATCTAAGATTGATTTTTATTTATGAATGTGTTTAGCTGATTTTTTCAATGATAAAATTAGTAAGACTTAATTTGTATTTTAATTTCTTTTATGAGAGTTTAATATAAAATAAGTTTATGATTATTAAAATAAGACCATTTTTTTCTCACATGATATGCTTTGTTTTCCAGTACATAAAGAATGAGAATTTAATACAAAAATAATCAATATCGTTAACTTTGCTTATATCTGTTAGTAAGGTTTGAATTTCATTTCAATGTAGATGACTTTACAATAAAAAAACATTATTATTATCTTTTTAATGGTGAGGTCATCGTTTTCCTCCTAAGTGTCTTAACATTAATAATTTCATATTTAAAGGTTTATGGTTAATATTTATTGATGAAGTTCATCGTACATTTTAGAGTCTTTTTTAAGAACTTTGTCATGACCTACAATGGTATTGTACATTATCACACAACTGGATTGATTCATTTGAGTCATTTTGTGCAAGATTTACAACACAATTTGATGTTAGACCAGAAATGATGACTAACTCTCTATGACACTGGACAACATAATATCTGCCTAAACTTTTCAAACTTTGAACCATGTTTTTCAATGAAAAACAATGTAGGTAGATGTATAAAATTATATTCCACTCAACACTAATTCCACTAACTCTTCTCCAGCAGACGTTGACTGGAGCACACAATTAAAGAGTATTACAATATATCAGTGGAGGTCCCATATATTCCAAAATTCTTGCTCACTTTGTACAGAATTGCGAGGTTGGAAGACGAGTATCTTGGTCGATTTAAACAAAGATTTTTTGAACCATTTAGACCACCTCGGTGTTGATCGAAATCAACGAAATCCTTGGGATGTGATAGGGGTCATCAAAGACTCTAGCAACAATAATATGACACAAGATTTTGATATAAGAAAGGGTATCAATCACCTGGATTAATAATCGATCCATTATTTTTTTTTAAGTGTTTTCAAACTCAATATTTTAGTAAACGATTAAATTGATTTTGAATTATTAATGAAGAACGTGTTTAATCCATTATTATGTGACATTGAAATTATTTTTCAATTTTGTGTTACTATAATTGATAAAAAACTTGAAATAATTTATTAATTGCGTCAATATCAATTCTGAATTATATATAGAGCTTTTGACTTCTTAAATTCAAAGAGTTAACTTTGAGCTATTTGGGAACATTTCAATATCTGGAAGAGCTTTAATGATAAAATTGGTTATGGTGTATTAAATTCTCGATAAATTCTTCATATTTTGTGTTTGTTAGATTGTTTCTAATGTTGTTGTTCTCTTATTGTGTTGGCAAGAGTTAATAACAATATACTTTTGGGAGATTATCAGGTGGAAAATGCTAAAATCTTTTTATTGTTTATATCGATTGAGATTGATATCTCTTGTGATATCTTTTTGAGTGTGTTCAGGACTAGACAAGGATCAATCGTGATCTGAATCAATATAAAATCTTTTTGTATTTTTTCTACTTTTGTTTTATCTTGTATAACTATCAATTTTTTATTTATCTTGATTATCAAAATTATTTGCATTTAGTTTTCAAAATGAAAATATATTTAAAAAAAAGAAGGAATTCTTTTGTGAAAAAGTTTTAAAACTAATTTATCTCCTCGTGATTTAACAAAACCATCCTCATTTTTTACATGAAACATGGTAAACATTTTATTCTACTATCCCACTTATAAATCATATCTTAATTTCCTACTCAAGTTCATTGGAGAGAGAATTCACACACATGACTATATTGATTTACTAACCATGTTTGGTATCACTACAACATATTAAATATTGATAGTTTTGTACATTCTTATAAAGATGAGTACTTCATATAATGTCCTCATAAAAAATAAGATATTCAATGAGACAAATGTCATCATCTTTACACCTCATATGGTAATAAAGTTTCAAGAAGACTATTATAATAACTACCAAACCTATTCTTAAAGTAATAAGGGAGTGTTGAAGTATTCACCTAATATGGTAATAAAATTTAAAAATGGACTCATATTTTCTAAAGGGTTGAAGTATTAGTGACTCAATCCAAACAAAAACTTTTGACCTCTTAAATCACTTTTTGGGAAGGAAAATTGGTCTAACAATTAGTGCAATGTTGGTTTTATGTAGATAGAATCAAGTTTGGCAAAAGAAGAAGAGGTATACTTTAATACTAAAGTTGTGTTTGAAAAATGTCACTTTACCTTTGATGAACCGTGACAAACTCCAACTAGGTCAACAACCTACTTAGTGCACTAGAGTAAGATGATTACAAAACATACTCCCCAACAACAAATCAAAGAAGTACTAACTCATAACTCCAATTTTTTTGCTTGAAGTCCAATAGATATGTTAGATATTGACCATGGTTTCATTTGTCATAAACTTATTATTTCTTCCTTAAGCAAAACTAATACTTCAAAGGAACAAAAAACTTAGGAAAGAATGTTGCTAAACAATTGGCAAGAGGTGAACACAATAATGAAAGTTGATTTTGTTAGAAATATCACATTTATTGCATGACATGCTAATACTATCATGGTCGATAAGCCAATGATAATTGGAGAATATACACCAACTATACGGACATGAACCAAGCAAGCCAAAAAGATGCACACCCATAAATTAATTAGCTCATGACCCAATATAATCAGGCTTATAAGCTTTATAAATACCTACTCTTAGTACAATCAAATTAAAACACATCTTTATGATGAGGATCCATGATGAAAGGCTTAAAATATCATTATAAGGTAATTCCTTTTGAATTTAAAATTATAGGTGCAACCTACCAATAACTAATGGACAACATGTTCAAAGAGCTCATTTACAATAAAAATGAAGTGAAGGTTGATGACATGGTCATTAAATCGTCAATCACTAAAGATCACGCGAATCATCTTAATGTTGGGAATCCAAGTGTAAGAAGTCTAAGTCTCACATTGGATAGAAATGAGAAAGTAGAGCATTATATAAAGATGAAAGACCTATTAACCCATTGCCTTAAGGTTTTGGGTAGAGAGTAGTGTCAATCCCTTATGTGGTTGGGCTTAGATCTCATTGGTGTTTGTGTCTCCCCGGTGAACCCCCTCCTCGATAGACCTAATAGTGGTATCAGAGCCGATGATTTGTCTTGGTGACTGGCTTAGACTGGCAAAGTGTATTCAGGTAAGCAAGTCCCGTTAAGATGAACGACGGTTGGAAAAGACTACTCGTGGTTCTGGTTGGTTGGAAATGCTTCCGCTGGAGGGGGAATGTACCTATGTGGAAGGGACTCACCCTTGAGGGAGAGATTGTTGGGAATCCAAGTGTGAGTCCAAGTTCCACATTGGATAAAATTGAAAATGTAGAGCACTATATAAAGATGAAAGACCTATTAACCCATTGGAGGAAATATGATAAAAAGCTCATGCCAAAAACTTGAAATACAACATATTAAAACATTATTATAGTTAAATTGTTATTCCTTCATTATGAAATGTTGCACTTATTTTCCGTGGCTATTTTTTTATCATCAATAAGGACTTTTCCTAACAAGCTTTTAACGAGTAACATTCTTAGAGTGATTTTTATTCTCTTAATTAATTTACCATTGATTCATTAAAGTCGACCATATTTCTTTTATATTCATAATTATTAATTTATGGATAAAATTGTATGACTAAAATATTTAAAGTTAAAATCATGTTCAAAGTCATATATAAGATTTTGATTAAATTAATGAAATATTTGGATAAGATTTTTTCTTCTACTAATAACTATGCTTTACTTATTATATTGTTCAAGTTACAAAAACCATTATTCATCAACAAAATGTCTTTGGACAAGTTGAAACATTCAACATCCACATTAAAAGCAAATAACACAACTTAACACATTGCCTGCTTAAAATCTTTCTTATAACTCTTCGTGCCAATAAAAGCCAACTTAACTATATCAAACTCCAAGTCAATCCTAATCTGGTTAGATTCATCAGCTTTCTCTATTTGCACTCTTTAAAAAACCTCAACTTTAACCTGCTTAACTTTTTCCTTAGTTGTTTAAACTACTTTTCCAACATTTCCATCTTAACTAAGAGGCCATTATTCTTTGTTTTCACCTCTTATAGCCTTTTTTTCCTACGATGATTATTCTATCAAACAACTCATTCTATTTGACTTTAGTCAATACAATAAAGTCATGATAAATAAAAATATTCTTTAACTCTTTACTTTATTTAATATTTAAACATTTTTTTGGTAGTTATCCATTTTAAAAAGTGAGTAATCATCAACACCTCATCAACATAACTTTGCAATGATTGAAGCATCTAATAGGGCTCAAAGTTTATAGCAAGCTAGCATAAAAAAAAGGCAAGAAAAACTAGTTCCACTAGCATTAACTCAATTAGTTTTCATATTTACATGCTACAAAGAGTTTGTGTTGGGCATAAAATAGATACGAGACATACTTAAGAGACCTTCTTTGCTTTAGATAAACGAGCGTGAAGATCTTGTTCGAAATGTGTGGTTAGTGGTTCAAGGAGGAAACACTTAGTTATCTAGTAGGGAGAACACAAATAACGATCTTTGGTAGAACTTAGGAAAACTTTAGAGGTACTTCAATTAATGGGTTCAAGGAGGAAGCCTCACACTTATTTTTCTTTGAATGACCTTTTAAAATTGACAAGGGGATTGATCATTCAATGTAGGATCCCCTATTCTTGGCACATAATTACTTATAATCAAACCCTTTGTCCATGACATATGCACAATAAAAAAAAGATAAGATACAAGAAATGGTAAAAGTAAAGCCTTCAACATTAAGAAAAATATATTACCTAAAAATTGAGTTATAGGATCTCAACATAAGACACACTAAGAAAACATTTGTTACTTATTATCTCAGTCCTCTCCTCAATATCGAGTAATTACGCCTAAATTTGAAATTATGTGGTCTCTCTTAGTGGAAGAAAAACTAAAAGTGTGGCTATGATAAAAATAAAATAAAATTTGTATATCCCTGGAAGAACATTTGAATATAAAAGATTTGTGTTTAAAGTTCTTTAAGGATAAGATATAAATGGTGAAAAAGGAACCATATTTATACTTAACCAACTTTAAAGTCATGTTTTAGTTTAAAAAAACATTAATTTATTTATAGTTAGGATAATGTAAAGATATTGCAAAAGAATTTTGAATGTTTTTAGAAAAGTCAAACTATTTGAGTGAAATAAGCTATAATGGTCATATATAAGGCGGTCAACATCCAACACTTAAACTTGAAAATAAAAACAATTGTTGGGTACAAACAAAGTCCCACATTAGAAAAAATAAGAGATAAACATGGGTTTAGATACACATAAGATACCTTCATTGATAAGAGGCCTTTTGTACTGGTACCAAAAGCAAATCCGTGAGGGCTTGGCCCAAAGCGGACAATATCTTATCAAATGTGGAGACTTATGTGTATGTGTGAGTGTTAAACCTCCCTACAAATGGTATTAGAGCCAGGTTCGAGTTTGGTGACCGAGCTTAGATGAGTATGTCCCTCCATAATCGAGTGAAGCCTTGGAAGGTGGACCAGTGGCCGATAGCCTGGAAGTGAATCATGAGAGGTGGAGAGCAAGAGATGCTCAGTGTTTGACCATAGATTGTGAAAGAGAAGTGTTGACCATGGTGTACTCGAGGATAAGAAAGAAAGACTTCCGTTGTAGGGGAGGTGGTCCTTTGTTTGAGGGGAGGATGTTAGGTACAAACAAAGTCCCACATCAGAAAAAATAAGAGATAGGCATGAGTTTATATACACATAAGAAGATACCTTCATTGATAAGAGGCCTTTTAGAGTGGTACCAAAAGCAAATCTGTGAGAGTTTGGCCCAAAGCAGAAAATATCTTATCAAATGTGGAGACTTATGTGTATGTGTGAGTGTTGAACCTCCCTACAAATGGAAAAGGTAGTGATAATGAAGATCAAACCGGTCAGCAGAATTGGCGTGACCAAGGACAAGGAAAAGGCCGAGAAGATCAGTTAAGAGTGGAGTGTTTTAAGTGTGGCAAGTACGGTCACTATGCAAACAATTGTAGGTCAACAAAGTGCTAGAGCTGTGGTAAGTTTGGTCACATTGCAAAGTATTGCAAGACCGAGACAAAGGGGGGGACAAATCTTGTTCTGAAGATGGTGAAGAAGAGTGTGGAATCCTGTTGATGGCAAAGAGCTCGGATGTAGTGGACATGGAGAGCTCGATCCCAACCATGGATGAAGTGATCTCGGTAAAGGATGCAACAATTGTGGAGAAGGAAAACCTGGAGAAAGAACTCAAAGGAAAAGATGAAGAGATTCAGCGAATGGGGAGACTTCTAGATGAAGCTAATGAAATTATGAATAAATAGAAGGTTGAGCTTGAGGAGTTGAAGAAGGCGACTCTTGAAAAAGAAGAGAAAACATCTAGTGTTCTTGAACCAGACGAAGAGGAAAATGAAGATGTTGAGGAGAACCCAATGAAGATGTCGGTCAAGATTGTTGAGAAATCGCCTAAGGTCAGATATGAGTTAGTTAAGGTTATTGAGAAGTCGAGCATAACAAAGTCAGTCAAAGCATTAATGAGGTCAACCAAGGTAAAAGATAGGAAGGCCATAAGGAAAAAGAAGAAGTCAAATTTGACTGAAAGAAGCAAACCTGGTGTTGGATGATGCACATGGAAAGCAAGGAAGGAAGAATTTAAGTTTATGGGGGAGTTTATTGGGATAAACTTAAATTTTAGGGTTTTATTAATAATTTTGTTTGAATCTTATTTTATTAGTTTGGGGTCTAGTAATATTTAGTTTGATTTGATAGAGATAAAATAGGGATATGTAGCTATGATTTTCGGTACAATACTATTTTATGATAGGTTAAGCAGATTTTATTTTAAGACAGTTGATATTTTATTTTCAGATTTTATTTTTATTCTTGTAATATTGTAAGTATTACGAATATTTAAAGCCCTTCAATTATCAATGAATAACAAGACTCAATTTTGGAAAAATATCTGAGTGTGTATCATGAGATTTTCCCAACAAAAATGATGTATAGTTTTTTAAATAAGTACTCGTACACATAAGTGAAGTCAATACCATTTAATAAAAATTTCTATACACCTTATAATGATCAAAATATGTCTCGATTGTTATAAGCTTTTCATCATCATAACTACACATGCTAAAGAACTTAAAAAACTTCTTGAAATAATCTCTCAATGTATTTTTAAACTTATAAAAAGACAATCTTCTCAGGTACTTATGAGAACTCAAAATCATAATAGGGTAAAACTTATCTTTTCACTTACCTTCGACAATGCTTGACCTTCGTGTTACAATAGTCATTTGGGTAAGAGTTTTTTTTTTTTTTTTTTTTTTTTTTCTTTTCTTTTATCATTGATTGTGATTTATGTTGACACTCTCTACTATGATTCTTTGATTTAATATGACTCTCAAAGTAAATATGACTTTTAGGGAATGATTATTTGATTATGATTCGTTTTTGGTCCATAAATTACATATGTCCCTTCATGAAAAAGAGTCCTTATGACTCTTCTTTTTTAATGTTTACATTCTCTCAACTAGCAAGGCATTACTCCCAAGAGAAAAATTGGAAAATGAAAAAGAAATAAAAAACATGATTAGAAAGAAAGCCAAACTTAACAATGGAAAAGGCAACAAGAAAAACTTGCATATGATATACATAAAACTCCAACAATGCTTGAGTAAAATGAAAAAAGAAAGTATGAGAAAAAAAAATTGTACAAAAACTCTTTAAATATATTTAACATGCTTTATGCAAACTAATGTTTTTGAAAATGTCACTTTCAAGTATTGTGTTAGGGAAGAATAAAGTGTTCACTAACCAAATGTTATAATGTTTGGAAATCATCAAAACAGTCATTAATAAACATAGAAAAAACATACATAACTATACGAGATATGAACATTAAATACATAATTTTCAATAATTATTTATAAATATACAAACTTATAAAGAGGAGCATTAAAATACTCATAAAAGTCTATCCTTATTAAAAAGGCCACAAAAGTTTAATCTTTATTAAAATACTCATAATAAATCGACATCATTAAATTTATTTATCTTCCAAACATTAATTAACTATCAAATAGTGTAATGACCAAAATATCCGTTATGTACCTCTTCTAATATAGTTAAATCTATAGCTAATTCCTATAGTATAAATATTAAGAATAAATACAATTGTTCATTATTCAATAATAATTCAACCGTTGAATTGAGGACTAAAGATCAATATTATTTGATTTTTTATTATATATATATATATATATATATACACATACGACATTCAATTTTATGGTTTATTCATCAAGGTTAATTTACTTTTGTATTTTTTTAAGGATAATGATATTTAGACAACATTTTTTTGACAATATTTGGACATTGATTGTGTCAATATGTGATTGGTCAAAAATTACTTCACAATAATGTTTATGATTATTATTATTGATTGTGGAGTAATTTTTGATCAATTACAGATTGACACGTAATCAAAGTTCAAATGTTGTCAAAACAATGTTGTCTAAATATCATTATCCTTCTTTTAAAGGGATGAAATTTTTAAAATTTTATATCAAAATAAGATGAAATCAAATAATGACCCGCGACTTAAAAAAGTAAAGTCATAGAATGAAGTTGTATGATGTATAATTAGTGATGGTAACGGTCGGGTCAGACACAGATAGTGTCTACCTACAATCCGATCCGTCGAATAAAATTTTATCCGCTACTCGATTCGTTATCTGTCGGATATCGTTTAGAAAATATCCACGGGTATTTTAAAACCTGCGAGTACCGGCGGATACCCGCAAAAAATAAAAAAAATATATTTTAAATATTTTAAAATAAAATTTAAATAAAATTACAAAAAATATATATAGTATAATATAAATTAAATTAAATATAAATTAAAATTTAATTTTAATTAAATTTAACTTAATAAAATATGATTTTATTTTATTTTTAATTAAATTTAATTAAAAAGATATATAAATTAAATTTTTTTATTATTTTTTGCCGGTAACAGATATCTGCAGATCTTCGTTAAGAAATGGATATTAAAATACCCGCTACTCGTTATCCGTGGATAGTAAATATTCACGAATAATAATTACCAGTCCGATTTTTTGTCATTTGTATAATAACTCTGTTTTTTTTTTTTAAATTGAAATCGTTATACCTACAAAGACTCCCGTTAAAAATAAGTTTTTTATATAAAATAATTTATAATTTTATTTATAGTAAAATATTTTTTTAATTTTTATTTTATTATATTTAATGAAATTTATTTATTTTTTATTTAATTAATATAGTGTTTAATATTTATTTAACTAATGAATACATAATAAAAATTACTGTAATAAAATTAATATTATTTTATTATAAAAAATTTAATAGAGAGGAGAAATATACAATAAAAAATAAAAATAGATAATTTTTTCGGTTATAACCTTTGTTGTAAAAGTAAGAATATTTATTTATTTATTCTTAGTAGCTTCATTCATCTCATTACGAGTTATTTATTATCACTATCTTAACTTTTTATTCACTTTTAAGATAGAAAAAGTTTGGATCATGATATTTTAAAATTTTTTTTTACAATAGCACATGTTTTATTATTTTATTAGTTTATTTAAATTTATTTTAAAATAATATTTAAAATAAATCAATCATAAACTATCATGTTTATTAAAAAAATTGTTAAAAAAAGTTTTTTTCAAAAGTTTTTAAAAGTGAAATCGTATTTGGTATTCGACGATGTAACGACAACTTCTAACCGCCCTCCAGGTATTTAAAAACTGAATTTTTATTTTTGGACGGCATGACATTTTTTTGGGTACAACACTGATGACATTATTAGTTGCGAAACAAGCGTAACATTATTATTTTAATGTAATATATTTGTGAAAAAAATGTTTTTTTTTAATAAATCTTTTAACAACTTTTTTATTATATGATAGTTCGGGACTGATTGATTTCAAATATAGAAAGCAATCTACACTTTTAATTTTTCATAATTTTCTTTAATTTAAAAAAAAGGTGACAGCCATGTTACTTTTAGTTACGGAAGTGAAAAGTAAAGTAATTTATATTTCTTGCATAACAGTATATTCTGATCCTTTTGTGAAAGATTTATCTTTCGAACTAAGCTTTCGATGAAGATCGAAAAGTTCCAGCTACGAACTTTGATGGCAGACAATAATATCCTATCCACACGTCAAGGCCACGTGTTGAGACCCAAATACCTTTGTCTGAAGTTCAAATAAAACACTTCAGATTTCAGATTTCAGAGTTCAGAGCTTTGCAGTTGAAGCTTTTAATCCCAATTTTTGCATCCATGACGGTTTCTTCCTTCTTCAACAGGGCCTCCAGGGTTCTAAGCTCCTCCAATTTTCTTTTGCTCTGCACTCTCAGGTGTTTTTATTTATCAATTTTTCGTGTATATTCTTTTAATGAGCTAGGAAGATACGAAGGATACTTCTAATGTATTGTCTATTTTAAGATTTCAGTGGTTATTGTTGTTGTTGGTTGAAGTTCTCACTTAAGAGTGTGTGAATTTTTACTTACATTCATATACATGTGCATGAGCGAGTAATTTTGGGGTATTATTATATTATTTCACTTGATCCACTTGCTAGTGTTAATCAAGATCATTCAATGCGTGTCCTTCTTGATGTTGGATTAGTGTTGCAAATGGATCCAAGCAATTTTACTTCATTCAATGCATCCCTATACTTCCATTGTTCTTCTTGGGCAATTGAGCTAGTGGCTCTAATGGTGCCTTGCCTCAAAATGTCATCTGGGATACTCACAGACCCAGGGTAAACTTCTTAGAGTTTAGAAAGAGAACTTAAAGATGTAGAAAAAAAAAATGTATTCTATGAAACCACAAACAGAGACCATTGGAGGGAATTATCCCTCTATGGGGTTCTTCTTCAGCAAAGGGTATCCCTTTTCTTTCATTCCTTAGGTCTCATCAGCTATATTGTTTTTCCTTTATATTTGTGTTCAGCGTTACGCCTTCTTTCTTCAAATACTCTTGGTTAGAAGCAATCTCTCAGAAGTAGTCAACTGAATCTCACGTATGTGTTTTCTATTTCACTGAGTTTGCATGCCCTTTGAAATTTCAGTGGTGGTGGTGTGGTTGCATACTCGGAATCACAAACAGGAGCTGAACGTCCTAGTCTTCAAGCTAATGAGCCCTCCAAAAAGAAAGTAGTGGTTCTTGGAACAGGATGGGCTGCTACCAGTTTCCTTAAGGATCTGGATGCATCATTATATGATGTTCAGGTTGTTTCGCCTCGTAATTACTTTGCATTTACTCCCTTATTACCTAGTGTCACTTGTGGGACAGTTGAAGCACGGAGCATTGTAGAGCCAGTCCGAAACATCATTAAAAAGGTGGAGTCAATTTTAACCGAGCTCTAAGAATAATTGGTGGTTTTTTAGACAGCAATTCACATGAGCATGTAATATAATGATAAATCTAGTGTTCTTTGAGGCTTATCTTATAAAACAAGATTGTTCGATGCTTCACTTAGTTATGTGTATTGTTGATGTCAGTATCACCTTGTGGTCATGTCTGGGATTTTTTCTCCCTTTCATTTCTTGTTCTTAAGGGTATTTTGACTTGATAATTAATAAGAAAGCCCCCCATTTTACCATTGCAGAGAAAAGGAGAAATAAACTTCTGGGAAGCAGAATGTATCAAGATTGATTCTTCAAACAAAAAGGTTTTCTGTCGGTCCAATATTGACAACTTGGTGGGAAGTGGCGAATTTTCCTTGGACTATGATTTCTTGGTTGTAGCAGTGGGAGCACAAGTAAATACATTTAACACTCCTGGTGTCAAGGAGAACTGTCATTTTCTGAAGGTATTTTTTTTTTCTTTATCATCCTTTATTGGGTCAATTTTTTTTTTCTTGTTTATGACTGTTGGTTTATCAGGAGATTCATTGAATCTTTGAACTTCTTGGTGAGGAAAAATCCATAATCAAACACTTATTTGTTGATCTGTTTGTAACTAATTCAAAATGCGCCCTATGATGACTCACAGGATGTTGAGGATGCTCAGAGGATTAGACTGTCTGTGATTGATTGCTTTGAGAAGGCTGTTCTTCCTAGTATAACTGACCAAGAGCAAAGGTCAATTCTTCATTTTGTTGTAGTGGGAGGAGGTCCAACTGGTGTGGAATTTGCTGCAGAATTGCATGATTATGTCCTAGAAGATTTAATCAAATTATATCCAACCGTCAAAGATAAAGTGAAAATAACAGTGATTCAATCAGGAGATCACATCTTGAACATGTAAGAACAACATTGGGCATCAACTGTCTAAAGTACTTTCTAGCTATTTATGAACTTTTTTTTGGTTACTTTAGGAACAACATTGAAACTTACGTATCCTGCCAACTGCTTTATTTATTTAGCATGTTACTTGTGTTGGACGTTGAACTACCTCTTTGATACAGCACAACTAAAATGCTACCGGTTCTAAATCTAGTGTTCCTTCAACTGTAATAAACTTTCTCTTTACATGTTACTTTATTCATCTGAAATTAGCTCTTTATTGGATGAACTGCTGCATTTTATTTGGTTAATGTTACCGTAAAAGCCAAATTAGATTGCAAACTAAATCCACTCACAGGTTCATTTGCATGCTGCTTTATGTTTTATGATTGGTGTTTAGGATTGGCGTCTTTGTCATTGGTCTGACATCAAATAACAAGATTACCAATCAATTCAATAATACCTTTTAACTTATCTTGGTAATTGATAATTCAATAATGTATACCCTGCGGTTACTACCTCCTGTATATTTGATCCTATTTAGCTTTGATTGAAGATTTTTGGTTGAGACTTACAACTACAGATCACTGCACCACCTCCTCGCCCCAACAGTTCAATCCTTCCACTGTTTATGCATTCAAACACCTCTTACTTTTTGTATTGAATTTCTAGTATTGCTAATCTTCCTTCGTCAAGGAAGTATAATTTTAAGTCTTTCACATTCTTAACTCATCTTATATAAGAAAGCACACCTAGGATAAATGTCATCTTCAATCTTGTAGGTTTGATGAAAGAATAAGTTCATTTGCTGAGCAAAAATTTACAAGAGATGGGATAGAAGTTCAAACAGGATGCCGGGTCATCGGTGTTGACGACAAGGTTATTACAATGAAGGAAAAATCAACTGGAGAGGTTTGCTCAGTGCCCCATGGATTGGTTGTGTGGTCAACTGGCATTTCAACTCTTCCAGTTATAAGGGACTTTATGAAAGAAATTGGTCAGGTGCTCATTCATTCCATGCATATTCTGAATGCTATTTGCCTCAGTCTTTCTTCTTCTCACTTCTTGTGTATGTGCTTGTGCACATAGTGAGGAAGGTGCTCCAGCTTTTTTAGTATGTTACATCAGATCCATCATATATAATGCCTTTCTGGCTTAAAATCACAATTGACTATTGTATGGATAATCATATCTGTATAAGCGAGAATTTCACCATGTGCAGGCTGAAAGGCATGTACTAGCAACTAATGAATGGTTGCGTGTGAAGGGATGTGAAGAGGTGTATGCCCTTGGTGATTGTTCTAGCATAACTCAACGTAAAATCATGGTATCTCTTCAGACTTTAAGAAGTCTTTTTTAAACTTCTAAACTTATTTTAATACAGCACTGTGCTGTATCCTCTCTGAATGAATAAAGATGTGAACAACTTGATTGAGTTTTGATGATGAAATTAAACTCATTGTCCCTTTCATTTGATTATTTCTGATAAATCGAACAAACTTGTTACATGTACTTCTATTCAGGAACGAAATGCATGTTATGTAAATCACGATTGAATTGATCTATGTGATAATTAACTTGTTACCTTGGTTTCTAGGATGATATCACAGCCGTATTTGAGGCTGCAGACAAAGATAAGTCAGGCACCTTAACTATTGAAGAATTCCAGGAGGTGATGGATGACATTGTCTTAAGATATCCGCAAGTTGAGCACTATCTAAAGCAAAAACATCTGCGTGATTTTAGCACACTATGGAAAGATTTGCAAGGGAATGAAAGCAAGGAAATAGGCATAGAAGCATTTAAGCTGGCCCTTTGTCATGCAGATTCACAGGTGAAGAGTCTGCCAGCAACTGCACAGGTATATATTTCACCAGTAACTCTTACTTGTGCTGATACCTTGTGCTGCCAGACATCTTGTACATTTTTTAAGGTGTTGCTATATCCAGGTTGCTGCCCAACAGGGTGCATATCTAGCTAGATGCTTCAACCACATGGATCATGCTGAAGAGCATCCTGAAGGTCCTCGACGATTTAGTGGATCTGGACGCCATAAGTTTCTACCCTTCCGGTAAACTGTGTACTTCATGTTCTTATTATGTTTCCTATCCAAAACTTTAAGTGGTTTAATGGGTCTTTCACCTTTATATAGTGTTTTACTTTCTCGTTTCTATCCAATGTGGAACTTGAACTCACACTTTTCCAACATTACCTTCTTCCACTTTTTTAGATGAAGCATTTTGTTTCTATTTGAAACCATGCTCTAAGCCCTTCTATGTGGGACGTTAAGGTCCAATATACTACTCGTCAAGAAAAATGTTTTAATGCCTTTGTTATTGAAAACACTTCAAATTTAGATCCAAGAGAATATATCTAAGTAAACAGCTATAATCACTGATAAATGTAACAAAACATTTATAGTGAGCATGAAAAGAGACATACCCCAAACATCACTATGAATCATTTCAAAACAATAGGAATCACGATGCTATGGAAAATAAAGTAGTTTACTTTTAGCCAATTTGCAAGCAGAACAAGACAAATGCACCAATACCAATAACTTTATATCCCAACAAACTAAATTTAAATGAGTGAGATAAAATAATAGAGCTAGGATGATCCAATTTTCTATGTCAATCCTCATCGCTATTGAAAACATTATTTATAAGCAAAAGAGAAGTGATGGAAAATAAACTGGAGAGGAAACAATCTTCCCACTTTAGACCCCCTTCATGACCATTTTCCTCAATAACAACTCCAACACAAGATAGCATGAGAAAAGTTGACATTACATTTGTTGTCTACTAATTGACCAACAAACAATAAGTTGGAAGCAATAGTGCTGGAAAAGAAAGAAATATGAGCATCTTATGCATCTATGGCTACTTTGTAGTCGGTGCATTAGAGGGCCCATCTAGGTGACCCAAGAGTCTTTTCCCTTTGACATACATCTTGAATTGATATTTCCGAGTTGTATAACTCTTGCTGTCAGTTGCATACAAAAATTGTCTTTATTTGAAGTTGTCAGGATGGTCGAGTAGCACTATCCCAATAAAACAGAACCATGAAAATGCAATGCAAAAATGAAGCAAACAAGGTTGAAGAACCATGAGCGAGAACAAAAATTATGGGCACGAAAAAACTGCCACAGCGAACAAGTGTAGTGAATGTAAGTGTGAACAAAAATCACAAGCATGAAGGGACTGCAAACAAGAATAGAAATCGAAAGCATGAACATGAACACAGGCAAGAACAAGAATCACAAGCACAAACAAATATTGTAAAGTGAACTGAAACCACAAAACATGAACAAGGGAGGCATGGGTGTATAATAGGTTGCAAGTGCACGAATCATGAACAGGTCATCTCTAGAAACCATGAGCTAGACCATGAAAATGTGGAAGGGAGAATGAACATACCAGAAGAACAAGAACACAAATCGAGAACAGGTCATGACTAGAAATCATGAGCTTGACCATGAAAACATGGAAGTAAGAATGAACAACTCAGAAGAACAATACTGGATTGGAATTCGTCTGCTACCATGTTAGGAAAAAGTGGTTTGATGTCTTTGTTCGTTGTTATTAATTATTTTAGGATATTATATTAGATTGAAAAGAACAGATCAGTTCAGATTTACCTGGCTTATTTCTAGGACAGCAAATTAATATAATTAAGTAGATAAAATAATTCTTGATTCATACAATTATTCAAGCAAAATTCTTATAAAGTAAATTTTAAGTTTAACTTAATCTTATAAAATTTGTTTGTGGAGGTTTTCACTTACTTATATCTACTATAATTTGATCATATCTTTAAATTAGAAAATGAATTTTAAATTTAACTTTACAAAACCAGATTCTATGATGAGCTTTGTAATTATTTTTATATTATAATTTGATCATACCTTGAATGATAACATATTTCATTTTTGGTGAACCCAGATATTTTCTGGTTGATAATTGGAATGCATTTGAGAGAGTGAATTATCTCAGTGCTAGAGATATTGAGATCCTTTGAACATAATGAGTTTTCCAGATCCACGTTCTTCCATACATGTAGACTTACATAATGATGCGTTTAGAAGGCATGGTTATCTGCCAACGATATACTACATTATGTTTTCAAAATAGTTGGCCGCTAATTGGGTAAAAAAGATGTTTTTATAACCATTTTAGGTTAGTTTTTTTCCTAATCAAAGATATAATATAACAGGTAATTGTGTTTATGCTTCATCAATGACTAATTAGTGAGAGACTGTTTTGTATGTTAACAAAAGGTATAGGCATCTGGGTCAATTTGCTCCACTGGGTGGGGAACAGACAGCTGCAGAACTTCCTGGAGACTGGGTTTCCATGGGTCACAGCACTCAATGGCTTTGGTATTCTGTATATGCAAGGTGAGTGATTATCTATTATGTAAAGCAGACTTGTTTGGTGTATTTGCATAACTAGCTTTATCTAATAACTTTGTGTTCAACATTCAGCAAGCAAGTGAGCTGGCGAACAAGGGTCTTGGTCGTGTCTGATTGGACAAGAAGATTCATATTTGGCAGGGATTCAAGTCGAGTTTAATTTCACATCTCGGTTACCTCTGTTGATTTTTGTATCTAATGTATAGTGATAGCAATGTTGATGGAACAACATCCCCATTAGAAACATTTTTATGATCAACTGTTATTGCATTTTCGTTGAATGTTTTTGTTTACTGCTTCCATTTTACATAAGCATGTATGTGGATTTGGATTTGGATTGGATCCTTTTCAAGCCTTTTATTCGTACATAATGAGAAGGAAACAGATCTAAGGGCAAGTGTACAACTTCCTTTGATTTAACGAATTAACATAAGAAAAGGAATTTTCATGCGGTAACAACTTTGACTTTTGGCTAGTGTTCAAGATGAATAATAAAATAAATAAAAAATCTATACATCTATTATCTTATATTTTAAGTTAGAAGTAATATTTTAATTTTTATATAAATTTATTTATTTCTAAACAATTTATAAGTGTTATAAAAAATAATGACTCATCTTGATAATATAATCATTTACTTGTACTGTCAACAGGACATGCAAGCTTTGAAGAAAAAAATGACAAAGTATACAAATTTAGAATGTCATGATATTTTCTCGCTTCATATCATCTTCACAAGAAAAAGTCAAATAGTTTTTAATTTATAACTTTTAAAATAAATGATTTCATTTCAAAACTGAATCAATCACTTGTACACGTTGAAAATGTAAGAGAAAAACAGAAGGATGATGTGTAAAAATGAGTGAACAAGAACAATGAGATTAAGAGAGCTTTGAGCAAAGATGCAGTTTGACTGCATAATTCTCGGATCATTTTGTAATTCAACTATAATGATCGGCCATGCATTTTTTCAAGGAGATCTGTTCCTCGAACAACATGGCAGGTGTATTATTTCCCTTGATTTAACCAGTCAACATAAAGAAAATGCATTTTCATGCAGCAACAACTTTGCCCTTGGGCTACTGTTCAAAACAGTACCTGAAAAATCTGTCACTCTTCCGTTTTTCTAGCCCATGTTTCTCTCATTTTTCTTACAAACATAGCATGCAGAAGGAACCAAAAAGAAAACAAAATTGACATAGAAACAAACACTTAAGAAGACAAATTAGCTCTCTAGCTAGGAGTTTCACAATGCGTTGGTCTTCCAGATTCTTTCACACAGCCTCGAGGGTTTACAATGAGTATCCATCATGGTCCAAGTCTATTCTTGTTTGCACTGTCATCAGGTTTAACTTATAAAATCTCATACTTTACGTTCTTGCCATTTTTTTATATGTTCTGTAACAGTCCAGCTGCTACAGCAACTTCTTCATGAGACTTAATATAGTTAAATTCATGCATGTTATCTATCTATCTATCTATCTATATATAGACAGATCTATTCTTCATATTCTAAACAAGAAAAATGTAAGAGTTATATTGTATCAGTATAATCACTTAATTCTTTTTTTGTTGGTATGCATCATTTTATAGGGAGTGATGATCTTCTTATACGTGTTTGTATTTGATTTATTAATTTTCATGTTAATCACTTTCTGCATTGGATTTCAGTGGAGGAGGAGCAGTGGCATTTTGCGATTCCAAACCAGAACATAGCAAAGAACCTCCAAAGAAGAAGGTGGTGGTGCTTGGAACTGGTTGGGCTGGCACCAGTTTTCTGAAAAATATGAAAAGCAACTCCTATGATATTCATGTGGTTTCACCACGTAACTATTTTGCATTCACGCCATTGCTACCAAGTGTAACATGTGGCTCAGTGGAAGCAAGGAGCGTCGTTGAACCCATTCGCAGTATCACCCGCAGGGTACCTTTTTCATCAATTATCTTCTCTCTTATTTAAACAAGTACAAAATTTACATGTTTCTATAACTATCCATGCTGCTATGTACAGTGTATCATGTGTGTAATGGTTATTAATTTACTGCCACATTTACTAGTAGTGCGTAATGTTTCAGCTTTCGAATTATATTTGTATATAAACTTACAAGGAAAACACTGTTCAACAGAGTGGTGTAAACATTAGTTTTAGTGAAGCTGAATGCTACAAGATCGATCAAAAGAATAACAAAGTTTTTTGTCGTGCTGTGAAAGATAAGTCTGGTGAACGAGAAGAATTCTCCATTGATTATGATTACCTGGTAATAGCTATGGGAGGTCGTTCTAATACCTTCAACACACCTGGTGTTGAGGAACACGCCCATTTCCTGAAGGTATATATATCTTTTAAACATCCAATTTCTGTCATAATTGTAATATCAAGTAGAAGTTTCACCAAGGTTATTAATGTTGTACTTAAACCAGTCACAAAAGTATCTGAGAATTGTATATAAATTTCTTTCTTATGAGAAATATTGCATGTGTACATGGTTCCTATCAATCTTACGCTCATATAATTGAGATTGTTTATTACATGAGAGTTTATAACATTCAAACATGTGTACCTTAAAGATTGATCAGGATCATAGTAATCCTGAATGGTGCATGTGTGTATTCGTATGGAAAGAAAGGTCCTTTTAATTAGATGTGAAAACTGAAGTACTCCTGATTCTCTATGAAGGAAGTGGATGAAGCTCTAAAAATCCGTAGGAAAGTGGTTGAACTTTTTGAAAGAGCTAGCCTCCCTACTTTACCAGAGGAAGAGAAGAAAAAGCTTCTGAGTTTTGTAGTCGTTGGTGGTGGTCCAACTGGGGTAGAATTTTCTGCTGAACTTCATGACTTCGTACATGAGGATCTGGCTTATTTATATCCTGAACTTGAAAAGTATGCGAAGATTACTCTCTTGGAGGCAGGCGATCATATCTTAAACATGTAATGTATTTTTTCTTATTATCATATCAAGACTAGAGATAAAATTTTCAAAGTGCTTCTAGAATTTTTCTTCTATCAGAATCAGAATTTTGCCTTAGTATGTTGAATTTTAATGTAAACATTCGTCAGGTAAATGATCGAAGTGAAACTTCAATTCTACCTTTAAGAATAACACTAAAATCACTTTTATGACCATCCCATTTTGTTTTTGAATGTGAGACTGTGATGTAATTTCTTGGTTCATTGCAGGTTTGACAAGAGAATTACTGAATTTGCTGAACAAAAGTTTGCTAGAGATGGCATTAATGTGAAGTTGGGATCTATGGTTGTGAAAGTTAGTGAAAAGGAAATCACTTCCAAAGAAAGGTCAACTGGTGAAATTGTTACCATACCTCACGGAATGGTAGTTTGGTCAACTGGTATTGGTGCTCGCCCTGAAATAGTTGAATTTATGAAACAGCTTGGCCAGGTTTGTGTATTTGTTTCTCACAATCCAGGGGAAAAATTTGCCACTGTTCAATTTTTGCTAGCTTTGAATTATTTCTGTGACAGATTAACAGACGTGCATTGGTCACTGATGAATGGCTAAGGGTGGAAGGATCTGACAACATCTATGCTCTTGGTGATTGTGCCACTGTAAATCAACGTAGAGTTATGGTAGGTGTAATCTATGAATTGTTCATTTTACAAGCCCTTAATGTTTTCTTAGTCTGTGCTCTTTCATTGCTATAATGTGATGGTGTGATTATAGTAGCTACCACATTTTGTTTCTTGTGTGCAAGTGCAAGTAAAAATATTTCATATCAGATAGAGATCAATATGTTGAATGACACGAGTAAGTAGACCTGATATTAACCATTGCATACTACTTCTGCTAAAAATCATTGACATTTTAACAACAGATTATGGTGCTGCAGTGATCTGTTACTTCTTTAAGTTCTAACATAACAGTTTTGTGTGCCATGGCTTGACCAGGAAGATATAGCCGTGATATTTAGCAAGGCTGACAAGAACAATTCCGGAAAATTAGATCTTAAAGAATTTAAAGACGTTGTTGATGACATTATTGAAAGGTACCCTCAAGTGGAAATTTATTTAAAGAAGAACCAAATGAAAGACATGGCCAGCTTGCTAAAGAAATCCCAAGAAAGCGGCATTTCAGTGGACATTGAATACTTCAAAGAAGCCCTTTCCAAAGTAGACTCTCAGATGAAAAATCTTCCTGCCACAGCTCAGGTACAAGTGCATACAGCTAACACTACTTCTCAATAGTGCTTGATGAGTTGAAACTTTTACTTTTCAAAAGGGTCATCTTACTTGTGCTCTGTGATGCCTTCCAACTTTGAATCACTATAGGTAGCTGCACAGCAAGGAGTGTATCTTGCAGACTGTTTCAACCGCATGGAGGATTGTGAGAGGTATCCTGAAGGCCCTCTCAGGTTCAGAGGAGTTGGTCGCCATCGATTCCGTCCCTTCAGGTATGGAAGAAATTATTATATGGTTTAAGATCATTATGGATGATGTACCTGTAATTCTACCACAAAATAAACAAAATGGTTAATCAGTGACGTGTTTGGTTAATTTTTCCTCGTGTAACCGAAAACTTCAGGCCTAATTCTTCATTTCCCATAATTTATTTATTGATAGGTACAAGCATTTAGGACAATTTGCTCCACTGGGAGGAGAGCAAACTGCAGCTCAGCTTCCAGGAGATTGGATTTCAATCGGTCAGAGCACCCAGTGGCTCTGGTATTCAGTGTATACAAGGTAATGTATTCAAGGTTTGAACTAAAACAAATTGTAATTGAGTTTTGGTGTTGTAAAGTTTTTACAATTAAGTATCCACACTTAGTTTATAATAGCTTGAAACCATCACCACATTGATGGACTTGATTTTATTAAAAAGTTGATTTTTAAACCTAACTTAAAGCGTGAGAGTAGAATTAATAGATGGTTTGATAGCGAGTGAAATAGAAATGTCCAAGAAAGAACAAATATACTTAGGATAGACTCTAATCTGATTCTGATACCATATTATGAGAAAAGAAAGGATAAACCTTATCTATAATCGATACGAGACTTCAAACAACATTTTTCTTCACTTTTTTAGAAGCTTAATTAAAATTTTCAACATAAGTTAAGGAAACATCGTAATGTATTAACCTTTATTGGACACAAGTTTATCACATTGTGTTAGTAAAGTATGCTTTCATCTTCTAACTATTCCCAAAACATGCAGCAAACAAGTGAGCTGGAGAACAAGGTTTTTGGTGGTTGGTGACTGGGGGAGACGATTCTTGTTTGGTAGGGATTCAAGTCAAATCTAAGATCTTATTCAAAGCTCAGACCTACTTAATATTCATTTCTTGGCACAGCAGAGCAAATGATCCCAACCTTACCACAGAGGACTATAAAATATAGGAAAAAAAGGATTTTAATTTCATGAAATTACTTTTCCCTGTCCTTTTCTTATGGTATGTTAATTGTATTGATAAACAACCTTATTTTTTAAATACCACATTGACTTCAATAAATCAATTTGAACTTCTAAAAACCTTATTTGCTGCTAGTTTGCCAGACATACTGAAACTCTATACACAAAAATAAAATAACGAATCTCTCTTTACAACTAAACCAGTTGTATGCATTATTGAATCATCACATGAACTGCAATACAAATTCCTAGGTTGCAGTTCATAAAAAGAATCAAATGTACATTTTATAAAGATATGTCAATGCAGAGTGCATCCAAAAGTTGAAGTGTGATTCTAATTTATATGAGAACTTCAGTTTAATTTATCTTATTTTCTTCTCCTAAGAATTGTATTTGATTACCTGATTTTTCTTACAGTGCATTCAAATTGAGAGGACTTACACAAAACGCTTAAAAACACATCAAACATATGTAACTATGACTATGAGGAATGATGTTTTATCAACCCATACACCCATAAAATGCATATTTGATTCTCATTAAAAAAAAGGACAAATTTCAATGTAAATCACTTTATTTCAAAATCATGGTTAATTTAATTTAATTTAAGTTCAACAACATGTTGAAACGTTCCATACTCAACTTATAATAGTGAAATTTTAATTTCTCTTTCTCACTGTCAAGAAATGCCCTTTATTTACTTAGCAAAGTTACCTTAGGAATGGAATAGAAGACAGTTACACTCAAACGTTATCCTTTCAAAAAAAAAAAAAAAATTAAAATCCCATCTGTCTATACAACAATCTGAAAAATCGTGAGCGGAGAAAAAAAAAAGTTAAACTAAACTTGAATATCCTGTTTTAATATTTTAAAATAATACATTTTTTATTTTTAGTATGTATTATTTACATTTATATAAAATATCATTTATTTTTTCTTTATTTGCAGTGCATCCAACATAGATCTGTTTGATATATGAATTAAAAATGAACAAAATTTTACAAAAAAGTAAAATAGAGTATCCTGATACTTTTCAAGAAAATTAATTTTGAATCTTGTTATTGGATGAAGAAAGAGAAAAAGATTGTTTAAGTTATATATAAAATAACAATATAAGTAGGAAAGAATTAAAACAAACAAACAAGTACTATTAAAGCTATTCTTACCTGTACCAATAATAAATACTCTGATCCCAAAATGTTGACAGTGATATCAAATCTCAGATGTCATGTTTTCTCTTATCCTAATTAATAAGAATATATAGATGTTATTTGTTTTTTGTAATTATGTTGAATTTTAATTCTGTAACTTTTCACATGGTATAACTGGAGAGTTGAATTTCATTAAATTGCTGCACAACTTACAATTTACAAGATGAAAAAGTAGAAAGAGATGCAAATAAATACATTTGATGGGATGCCAAACAGAGGATGCTATCCCTGACTCCAGCAACTGAAATACATAACTATTCTGAGAGACTCATCTGCTTGAACTGGTCGATCGGGTACGTCAGTCAACCTGGTAGCTCTGGTCTCCGAACAGGCTCTGCCGGAGAATAACCTTCTGCAGCTCCTGGTGGTGGGTTCTTCCATTGCCGTGGGCACAGTGGTGGACATCCAGATGCGGAGGAAGTAACTCATGTCTTAAGTTGTTGGGAGTGGGACTAGGAAACTACTAATGGTGTGTCTTTATAGAGGAAACAGGGGGCAGAGGGGTAAAACATGTGAGTAAGGTGGTTTTGGGTGATGGAATACTGTACAGCTAAACCTATGAGTGGTTTTGCTTATGTGGGACCCTTTCTTTAGTGGATATGGATAGATACATACAAATAGGATTATCTTCTCTTTAATTAACCAAATATTCTATTTACAAATCTCAATTTTTGTATGTTTATTTATTGTTTAGTATGTTGTTACATGTACGAGGCAGAGAATGTTATCTAGAAAATAAAGTATTAAAAAGATAGACACATTATAGATTGAATATTTTATTTTAAAATAATTATATAATATAAATAGAAATTTTTAAAGTTTGTCTCATTATCTAAAATACATATACTTTTTTAGAACATTATCTTTTTTATTTTTTCTCACTTCTTTTTATTCTTTCTCACTCTTTGATCTATTGTTCGACGATCAGAAAGTACCTAGACGATCACGGCATCAATATCTACCTATTTGTCCAATCAAATTTTTGATTTGAGCAGGTAAGTTTCGTTCCTCTTTTCTAGGTTTTCCTTAAATTTGTGATCATATAGAAATTTTGTCATTGTATATGATTAGAGTCTCTTTCTCTTGATTCTTAGTTCAATTTGTTCTAAGAGTCGTTTCCTATCACCAATTGGTGATTTGTAGTTATTTCTAGAATTTTCTTGCGATGCAAGCAAACTGTCGGAGTTTTTGTGAGCTGTGCAGAGTTTGGTCGAGGTAAGGGAAGCTAGAATTTCTTTAGTTAGTAATTACTTGTGTATGTTTGGCAGTTTATGATTTTTGAATTGATTGAGCTGAATTCGTGATACTTGGGTATATGGAAAATGTGTAATTTGACTGTTTGAGGGTAAAATTGATGAATTACGAATCATGAAATGAATTGGATGATGTGTAATTTGTTATTGGTTGTATGAAACATGATAAATCTGTTATAATGTTGATTAATTAAGAATAGAGTCACGTTGTAGTGGTTTAGAGTTAGTTTTGAGGAAGTGGAATGGTGAAAATGAGAATTAGAGGTTATATGTTCAATTGGTCTGTTTGACGGTTTGAGTAAGTCAAATGTGACTCATTTGAGTCACTAAATTGCTTAAAAATGTGCCAAAAATGGTAGAACATGAATTGGATCCATAGGTTGATGATTTGTAAGTTTTGAAGAGTGAATTGCTTAAGAAACACTTTAGAATGAGGTTAGAAAGGTTTAGACACACTTGGTGAAGTACAATTAAGTATATAACACAAGCTAGGAGGGTTAGAAGTTGGGAAAAATAGTTAAAATTGGTATAAATTGCGTAATTTTGTAGATTTTGTGTTGCATATTATGCAGACTCGTTGAGCGAGTGGAGTCGCTCAACGAGTAGTTGTAGATGTTGGCTCACTGTTTGAGGATTCACACAATGAGAAAGTGCGCTGAGCGATTGGTTGAGGTTTGGGAGCACTGTGAGTTTTATTCGGTCAGCGAATGGGTGCACTCAGCGAATGAGTTAGGGGTCTGGACCACTGTTTGGACTTTCGCACAACGAGTTGGGGTGCTAAGTGAGAGGTTGGGGTCTGGTACCACTAGTAGTTTACTTCACTCAACGAGTTGGGTCGTTGAGTGAGTGGTTTGGAGGTTGGGCTCACTGTCATTGGATTCACACAACGAGTTGTGTCGCTGTGCGAGTAAAGTGTGTGGTCGCTCAGCGAGTATGTGCGCTGAGCGACTATTCCAGATTATCATGTATTCTTTTCTTCTTTGTTCTTTATTTGTTGGAGTAAGGAAATTGATTTTTTTGTGGATGATGTATACTATGTATGAGTATTATATGGGTATCAAAGTAGGGTTTATTGTTTCAAATGGTGTGAAAGAGAATTCCAAGGAGGAATTTCTCAATGGTGCTTATGATAGTTTGTAAGTATGAATATGGGAAGCTCAATCTTGGAGTTCATCCTGACATTCTAATGGTCACCTATTCTCAAGTAGAGAGAGGTGAGACATGTCGTGAGAATAGTAGGAGGTCTTAGCCTAGGAGTTTTTCATTGGCCTAAGGTGAGTGATAACGAACTAACCTTGTGTGGTAGCTTGGGGTGGGCTAGCTGTTTCACCACAACAAGTTCACGAACTGTCATAGCTACATATTCATATTAATCTGGATGGTCAAGTCAAGGGTTAATTAAATACAAAGTTAGTTTGGTTTGATATGTTGATGTTATCTTATTTGAAAGTTTAATTGTATTTATATATCATAACTTGTTTTCTTCTAACTTACTCTTCTATTTGTGTTTGCGTTGTATATTTTTCTTATTTTCTCTCTTTGCTATGATCATCTAGTGGGTGTGAGTAGAGGGAGATGAGGTGTTCCTAGAGTAGGCTCTCGAGGGAGATGATGTTGCGGAGTAGTTATCTTCAGAGTTTTAGTTTGTAAATAGTTTTGATGTAGGATATTTGTATATAAAATTCAAATTTTATAGTTATTTTCGAATGACGGTAAGACTTTACTTTATATCCTAATTAATAACTATTTCATCATATCCTTGATATATTTGATTTTAAAGAGTGTTTCTAGTTTACCGTTTTAATTGAACGATTGAGTTATGTTTTTTTAAGGAGATAATCAATTATCACACCTAATAATCAATTATTTCCGAAAGAATTGATGTCAAAATGATTTTCGGACGATAATAATCGATTATCATATGTGATAATCGATTATTCTCGAGAGCTTTGAAGAAAAGATGACTTTCTAACTGAAATAATCGATTATCAAATGAGATAATTGATTATTCTTGTGAGTTTTTTACAACAACCTGATTTTTCTGGTTTTGGTGCGCCTTAGACATATCCAAATGATCAACTTATAATCTGTAACACTAATATTGATACGAAAACATGTTTATAGATGAAAATAGAGTACTACATTGCTCATCTGGTTAGGAATTAGCACTAGTGCAAAAACCCTGTTTAACGTCACCCAATAGATGTCGGTTTGCTGGTAACCCAACGTATATGAGTAAACGGTGGCATTATTGTAAATAGCTTGGTAAACTAGACGTCGAATTTAAGGTAAGGCGACGTCTATGATATTATAGACGTCCCTACTGCCGCAAACCGACGTCTAATGGCCTGAGGTAGGTGATAAGATAGTCCATTGACGTCGGTGTTAACGGGGGCTGACGTCTACTGGGCTGCAATTAATGTTCTTCACCTAATTCCCAGGCGCTTAGACGTCACGTAGTCAAAGGGCGACGTCTAAGGCCTGTTTGGAAGGCGGGAAGATAAAAAATTCTTCAATTTAGACATCGGTGTTGAGGGGAAGCGACGTCTATGTGCCTGTAATTAATTATGCTCACCAAACTCGAGGGCCCTAGACGTCGGCTAGAGGGGCACCGACGTCTACGTTATTATAGACGTCGGCGCCCCATCACAACTTTCATGAACATCCCTGACAGGAAATCAAACGTTAATCGGTTCAGCTTCCTAGACGTCGGCTCCCCTCAACGCCGACGTCTAATGAGTATTCAAAAAGTCAGTTTAAATGTTAACTTGGACGTCATATTAGTGAGATAACCGACGTCTAGGTGATTATAGACATCGGTTTCTGGAGCAACCGACGCCCAATTTCATTTTAAATAAACCGCAAATTATTCGCGACATTCAGTTTCTGATATCGTCTTCCTCTTCTCCTTTTTCTCTTGCGGCACCTCTTCTTTTTCTCGCTTGCGGCACCTCTTCTTTTTCTCTCTTGCGGCATTCCATTGTTTTTTCTGATATCTTTATCGTCTGCCTCCTCTCCTTTTTCTCTCTTGCGGCATCCCAGGTGCGTGGTTTTTTTTATGCTTACCGTTTAAACTTTGTTTAGTCTTTCATCGATTATCTTCTGGTTCAACTGATTAAAATTTGCTTTTTTTGTGTTGTGTTTTAGTGTAGTTTTATTCCTTTCTTGGGGTAACGTAGTAACACATTCTCCATTTGCTAGCTGCCTCCCAGAAAAAGCGACGTCTAGTGAATTTCTTTTGGTCATTTCAACCCAAAAACGACCCTGGGTTGTTGCCTAGTTATCGTTTCACCGTGATTTTTTCCTCTTGCGGATGAAAATGGAATTAAGCAAAACCCTAGGTTCGGTTTTGGGTTGAAAAGATCCATAAGAAATACAAAAGACGCAAGCTTTTTTTTTTGGGAAACTAGCAAAAGGAGATTATGCTACTAGGCTATCCAAAGACGGGAACAAAACTGCACTAAAACACAACCACTGGATTAGACGTCGGTTAATGTATACACCGATGTCTATAGTACCTTTTAGACGTCGGTTATGTTGCTCAGACTGACGCCTATATAATGACTTTAGACGTCCAGTTAGTCCTACTCCCGACGTCCAGGTAGTCCTACACCCGACATCCAGTTAGTCCTACACCCGATGTCCAGTTAGTCCTAGACGTCAGTTGTATTCATGTCCAACGTCCCATTGACGTCACCAGAAATGACGCAAGTTCTTTTGTAGACGTTAAAAGTCCAAAATAACCAACGTTAATCCGTGTTTTTACACTAGTGTAGATGTACTAAACCAACTCAACAACTCAAAAGTGCCTAAACTCAAATTCACACTTTCTGATGTAGAATTTTGTATACTAAGGGTCTGAATAAGTCACAATGAACCTAATAATAGACCTCAAACACTCATTTTCATCATAGACCTTATATTATAGAATTTCACTAGTCAAAACCCAAAAAATGAATAAAAAACCATACAAAACTCATCCTATCAACTACCAACTAGTTCTACATCAAATTGGTCTTTCTCAAGGTTCAAAACAATTTTAAATCATTCAAAAACAGACCCAAACATCCCATTATATACCGGACATACTTTCTTCAAATTTTTACTTACCAAACCACCAAAATACCTTTAAAACAACATGGTAACCACACTAACAACTACTAATCCATTCTTCATCATATATCATCAACTAACTTCCCTCATGAACAAGTCACTACAAACCCTAACAACTGTTATACATCACAGATTCTGACTTTAGACCAATACTTCATTAAGTCACCTCTCAAACCTCCATTTTAGAATAAACGCACAATGTACCTGTTAATTCTCTACTTTTTACCCTTGCAACCATCTTCAAAACAACATTACAACTTCATTTCACACAAACATTACAATAATGACATGCAATCATATCGTATCAAACATTCAAGCATCAAAATTACTAAAAATCATCATTTAAACACAAGTATTAGAACTATCCCAATTTCTTATAGATCATTTCTAGCATGCATATAGAAACTAAATCTACTCTATAAACATAATCTTGAAGAAACGTTTAGCTTCCCTTACCTTAGAAAGAACTCTCACGACTCTAAAAACTCCCAACTGTTGCTTCCATCATGAGAAACTCTAAAAAATCCTACAACTTATCAATTGGTGATCAAAATCAAACTTTAAAATTTTAAATTGATTAAGAGTCAAAAAAGGAACAATTTTGATACATACAAAAATAAATTTCTTTGCATGATCATATACTGAAAATTAAAAAAAAAATGATAAAAACTTACTTTGCATAATTATAATAATTTTCATCCAATCTAATTTAATATATAAAAAGAAAAATTCATAAGCCATAATTCTAATATTGTCTTCAATAATTCATTATAGAATATATATATATATATATATATATATATATATATATATATATATATATATATATATATATATATATATATATTTTGTGTGTTTTATAATTTTCTTTTCAAAATTAATGTACTATATGTGTACATATTGTTAAATTTCTTACCAACAAATCTTGACATTTAGAATAACTCTAAACAACTTTATAGTAGTTTACTCTGAAAAACACTTTAAGTGTCTTTAATTGAAACAATGAAAACTTGATAATAATGAATGCTTACACCAAATATCAAAATGACACATGAACTAAGAATTGATTTGTCAACATATAAGTAAATTAGTTGGTAATATATTTTAACCATATCACTTTAGATAAAATATCCATTACAGTCAATTAATAAAAAAAATAGATATAATTATTAAAATAGTTATTGTATGTGTACAATAATTTATGATTAAATAATAATTAAATTACATTATTGTTGCTGCATGTGTATAATTAAATATACATTATTCAGTTCCAGTTTTGTATCCTTTTATTTAAAACAAATCCTCAGTTCTTGAAAACAAATATCTCCCAATGTTCCCAGGCTAGTCTAAACAGTTCATATTTATAGTTTTTAATAATTATATCCAAACTCAAATTTGGTATTTTCATTTCAATTAAAAAAAAAACTATATTTTAACATGTTTTCTTTCAACAGATTAATAAATCAAACACTGTTTTAATGTTAAAGTTAAGTACATACCAACAATAAGCAATTATATATTTTCAAACATATTATACATATAATTATTATAACATTTTATAGGCTTATAATACAATCAATAGAATAGCAAAACACAAACACCACAAATAATAACGTATTTATTTATCCTCAACTTGACGTGTATTTTGTATTTCTATTTTATAAATTATATTTAATTGTGTAAAGACCTAGAAAAGTATATTAATAAAAAAGATAAATAGGTTTAAAATATTGACATGAGTATTTTACTTTAAACAATTTTATAAAATATAAATTTCAGAAAAAGTTCTGCTCACTTGCTTAAACCACTTCATCTCTTTAGAAAGCTTCTTCTTTTCTCTCTCTGTCTTCTCTTTAACCTCCATACTTATTCAGTCATTGCATCTTCTATTAGGTGGTACTTAAACACTCCCGACGTCAAGATCTTCGAGTATCACTGATCGCTTTTTCCATTCGGACCTGTAAGTAGTTTTTTCTCCTCTACTCCGCTGTTTGAAACCTAGGGCGTATTGTATACTAGTTGCATGTGCATTGTTCCTCTCTCTTTTTGTTTTCTGCAAGATATTGAGTTCTAAGAGTTGTCTTCCATCACCTTTTGGTGGTTTGTAGGGTCTTATTGCATCTTTGCTGTGTGGAGCACGGTTTAGAGCGTTCCAGTGAGCTGGGCTGTTCAATCCTAAGGTAAGGGAAGCTGGGTTTTCTTTTTAATTTCTGTTCAGTGAATTGGGGTATGCATGATTTAGGTTCTTGTTTGAAGTTGTGAAATAATGTTTGTATGAAACTGTCTTGTATGTTAATGTTGTATGAACTAGAATTAGTGATTCTGTGTGCTAGATCAAGTATTCAATGTATGTCAGATTATGAAACTGTAATTGGTGTTTGTGAATGGGTTTGGATGAAATGCATTGTTGAAATTTATGATGAGGAATCTATTATACAAGTTACTAGTTAGGAAGTTCAGTGAATTATAGGGTCCTAGGCCATTCATGAGGGGAATTTAGATAGTGATTTTGAGAAGTTGAGGTCTACAATGTATTTGGGTGGTTAGGACAGTCTAATCAAGGGTATTGTGATATGTTTGAGTTACTAAGTTGGCCCAAAATAGGTGTAAAATGATAGAACTGATTCTGAGGTCCTTAAGTTATTGAAATTTGAGTTTTGGAGTAGAACTTGAGTCCTAATCAGTTTAGAATTTTGCTAGGAGCGTTTATAATCAATTAGACATGTTAACTTAAGTATAAAACTCAAATTAGAGGTGTTAGAAATTGATAAAATGGATAGAACTGGTAAGAGGGTGTGTGAGTGCATAAATTTGTAGAATTTGCGTTCTGCAGATTATGCAGTCTCACTATGCAGATGGTTTTGCATAGCGAGACCTTGTAGGAGGGTGCTCTCTGTTTGGGGTCATTCGTTGTGCGAGCTGGTGCGCTGTGCGAATGACCAGAGAGTGCTGCTCTCTACCCTGTTGATTCGCATAGCGAATCATGTCGCTATGCGACTGGGAGGAATTAGGTTTTTTAGGGTTTTAATTCGCAATGGGAAATGGGCGCTATGCGAAATAGTCGCTATGCGATGGAGACCTAAGATTTGGACATTTCTGCGAATTAATTCACTATGCGAAACCAAGGTGCGTTGTGAGAAACACCCTTGTTTCGCTATGCGAATTAGGATGTGTTATACGAAACAACCCTGTTTCGCCTTGCGAGAAGGGGGTGCGTTGTGCGACTCCCTTAGGTATAGATTTTCTATTTTGTTTTTGTTCTGGCTGAGATAAGTGTGTTTATTGGTTAAATTGCATAGTATGATGGTAGTAATGTTATTTCATTAAAAATATGTGGAAGTATGAAGTCTGTTTGACTAATGAAAGTAACAAAGTGTGGTTCATGGACGTAATTCCATGATCCTTAAGGAGAGGATCCATGGTGGTGCCCTAGTAGTGTGTAGAATGATTTGCATGGAAGCTCAGTCATGGGGTTATCATGAAACTACAATGATTAATCATTCTCAAGTAGAGAGGATTGAATCATGTCGTGAGTAGTAGCAAGAGGTCTTATTCTTGGAGGCTTCCAGTATGCTCTAAGGCCTAGTACAGACTAACCTCGTGAGTGTGATAGGGTGAAACCCATTGGCAATGACTTTGCAAAGCAGTATATGCCACCACGAGTGCATGACCCGCCATAGCTCGACAATCATTCTAGTTCAGACGAGTAGGTTTAAAGTGCAACAAGTCATGTTTGTGTAGTCCAGCAAATCTATTTTAACTTGCATGTTGTGTGTGATTGTATAACATGATTTTTATACCTAGCTCACCCTTGCTTTTGTGTTTGTGCCTTGTATGTGTATGTTTTCTTTTGCAATGATCATCCACTTAGATGTGAGCAGATGTTGAGGAGGTGCCCCTGAAGTAGGTGCTGGAGGATGATGATGTTGCAGCTTAGTACTTCTAGGGTTTCTTAATTAAGTTGTATTATTTTGAAATACTCTATTGTATCCCTAAACAACTTAACTGCCAAGTTTACTCTAACTGTTCTTTTATATTATGAGTGTGAACTTCTATATTATATGATGTTCTCTATATAATTGGGATGTCACAAATTGCACATGAAGTAAATCACTACAAGAAAATTTTATCCATAAAAAAAATTGCGTCCAAAAAATTGTAAAGATAATAAAGTTTTTTTCTTGTAGTTAATACGGAGTAAAATGAAAATTAAAATTCCTAGATTTGTATTTATCATTTTCAAATTGTTCACATAAATATCTAAATCTAATCCTAAATTTTTTCTGCAGCGTAATTTGTATACAAATTTATAAATAGTCATTATATTCAAGTTTAATATTATGTTTAATATTTATGGATAATGTTATCTTCTTATTGTTTTCTTCCTCAAACTATTTTTTATTTTTGCGGCTAATCTTTATTTTTTAATACTTTTATAATTATCAAAACCCACTTATATACATTTACTAAGTATATAATATATATATATATATATATATATATATATATATATATATATATATATTATTTAGCTTAAAATAAGTGTATGAACTAGTTTAAAAATATACTTAAATTTAATATTATGAAAATATTAATTTAATTAATTATGCATGTTAGATTTATATATATGTTAAGATTGTATCTTATTAAAGTTTTATATTTATGTTTAATTATTAAGTGAGAATATCATTTTGGTGAGTGGTGTAGAAAGTAACGATAAATTTGAAGCTTTTGCCGTAAAACTAATCATTACAAGATATTACCAACAACCTTATTTGTATAATTTAAAATTTGTTGGTAAAAATGAGGTTTTTAATTATAGTCTATTAATTACTCATGGATAAAGTTATTATTGGTTGTAATATCTCGTTAATATACCGAAAGTATAAAGTATAGTTATCTAACTCAAGATTTATGTGCAAATTTTCAATCCAAAACTATTTATAAAGTTGGGTCTTTAAAACTATAAAAAAAAAAAAAAAACAAATCTAAGTCAAAGCATCTATGCACTTGCATCATTTTCACCTAGTGTCTACTCTATAGTAACATCATTTACGTGTTTTTCATCAATCACGTGATCATCCAAACATACAACAAACACAAACAAAAGCCAACAATACAACAAGGGTAAGTTAATATAAAAGAATAAAACATGGCATTCACAAAGTAACATATTTTATTTTCATGTCAAATTAAGTACGACACCTAAACATATTAGACATCTAGACTCAACATCCAGATACATTTATTATTATCGAGTTGTGGCGGTTTTTGCACTTATGTGGTAGAACAACAACTGACCCACTTAAAGTTACCACACAAGATTAGTCCATTAAACAATGCCCTTTGCCAATTGTACCAGTCTCTAAACTAGGACCTCCTACTACTCACAACATAACTCATTCCTCTCAACTTGAGACTTGATGGTTATTGGAGTGTTAGGATAACCCCCAAGAACAGGCTCTTACAATATTACAATAATATATACACTACTTGAAACATCCACTTAGGACTTTCCCAAAGAGTTATATGGAATTATGCCACAATTATACAAATGAATATCTCAATTACTCACCTCAATAATTATCAGTATCATCACTTACTCAAAGTATTTCAACCATAAAATCATTTATAATATTCTGGAAATAAAAATCACACAATAATACAATTTTCTTCATAGCAACTCATTACACGCACTGGGCAAGAAAAAAGGTTTTGAAACTCACCAACAACTTCGAAAGGGTCTAAAACCATGAATTTGAGATTTTTAATAACGTAGTTATTGTCAAATAACTCGTACCACCAGACAATTCCTTACCGGATAAGTCATTCCCAGACGACCCCTTACCAGACGATCTACCATATTTTTAGTACAATAAGAGACCAACCAAACCCTAAATGGTCCTAATTATAAGACAGTTACCACAACACAAATTTACTAAATCTACATTCACAAATTCATTAATAAACATACTTTTCACATTAATAAACCAACTACACAACAACATGCATAAGTTTTCAATTCAACACACCACTATTTTCAAGCACCTAACATATTGAACTTCACAATTTAATTAAAGTTCACAATTCAATCATCACATCATCATACAACCATCAGATATCACATGCATACCAAATCCAAACCAAATAAACTACTTTCCCTTACTTGGTTGATGCTCCGACGGTTATAGGCACTCTAAAATTCCTCCTCCTACTTCAACATCTCTATTTGCCCTCTATAGTTGAAATCAACCAACTAGGAATGAAGATCTCTCCTCAAGGATTCCTCAAACAATCTCTGATATTCCGATAGATGAGTAAGGAGATAGAATTTCTAGAGAGAAGACAAATGAAATTTTAAAGAAAGAAGTTTTAAAGAGATAAAATTTCTTAGATAATGAAACTCCTGATTAAAAAATTATATTTATATTGTTGATATTCTTAAAATAAAATAATAGAGTATCATTATTTAAAACACTCAACCTCATCTAATATTCGATTTTCGAGGGTCTTACATTAGTAAAAATTAATCGAAAAAAATATTTACCAACAAATTAACACAAATATTATTTATTGATGAATATTATTGATTAATAGTTACAACTATCAAACTATTATCCGTCGTTAAAATAATTATTATAATCTCTTAGTAAAATTTGTCAATAAAATAATTATCATCATTTTTTAGTAAAATTTATCAATAATATTTTTATCAACAAATTATGATCTGCCAGTAATTTCTCATCGATAATAACCATATTTCTTACAATGAAAATGAAGGTGTCTCTAGTAGATTAGAGTAACTCTTTGATCTTAAAAAATAGTCCAATATTTTTCTTTTCTTCTTCATATCTCTTTGATTCTTCCATATGATCTTTATGAAAACATCAAACACCAAATATTTTTCACTCCCACAAAGTTGGTATATCAATTTATGTTGTTTTTTCTAGACTTTATATATCAACATCTATTTGTATGCAAACACAATCTTTTTTTAGTAATAGTTTCTATTTTCTTCTCTCTTCCTAGAAAAAAAGATTTCTGCGAGAACTTTCATGAATGCAGATTTCAAGCCATTGATTCATAATAGAATGATCATATGGTCATCTCAGTAGAAATATAAAATTTTGTTTTGATGAAAATACTAGTTGACCCTTGGTTAATATTCTTTATTGAAGATCTCCAGTAAAGTTAAGATTTCAAAGAGCAAGATACAACTTAGCGATCAAATTGTCAATTTCACAGGGAAACAAGTTGATACCTGGTAGTATATAGATCCTTACACAAATTTTGGAGAAGGGAGAAGCACACTCACTATCCAGATACAATATTTTATTGTAGATGCGAATACTTCATATAACAAATTTAAACTATTCTTTCTATAGTTTAAATTTATAGAAAGAATTATTTGATTTTGTTGGAATATTCACCAAAACATTTATCCAAACAAATAAAAGATAAAATGGTTTATTAATACTCCCCCACCCACATTTGTATGTCTCTGCATCATGTTTGATCAGAACATCAACATATAGTTGCGTGAAACTATGAAAGTGAAACATCAATGATGCTAAGATCCATTTTATTTGTAGATATCTATCTACAAATTATAAGAGCTAATGCAGCAATACAATTAAGCATCACAATCACTGGTTCAATCGAATCTACACCACAAACATGCTACCTAAATAAAACAAAGAAATGTTTTCACATCTACTAAGTGTAACTCAACCACGTTTGACACATAAGTGACTAAGGAGTTCAACTTTTGATATTACAAATTGGAGAAAATTAAGGAAAACTAAAAAAAGAAAACCAAAGAAAAGAAATATTTTACACTGAATCTACCACTTCAACCTGCTGCCTGGCCAGGTATCTTTCTCTTCTTTCTTTCTGCATAAAAACCAATGACAATGAATGAGATCAAATGAAATGAAATGAGACAATGAAAACATGATTAACATGTCTGACCCATTCATCTATAACAAGTCCTTCTCCAGCAACTCGAGGACCTGTCTCCTCTTGGGGCTTCTTTCTTGCTTCCAATGCAGCCTCTGCCTCAGCTAACTGCCGTTTAAGCTTATCCAAAGCCTTTGAGAAACCATGTTTCAAATTGGAGCAAGTAATTAGTACTAAAAGAGTGAAACTTCATTTCACAAACAGTATGAATATGAGGTGTAACAAGTTTACTGGTAGCTCATTCTTACTGCATAATGTATGGTCATGAACAACCAACTAGGTAAAACTACATCAGTTCTCACAGTTGACATTTACACCAATAACTAGTAACCAAATTTAGATTTGTTTTCCACTTTCTAATTTTGGGGTCACCAAACTTTAATGATTGGTTACTTATTTTTTCTAATTATTAGTCTTACAGGGCTAGGGCGTTCAGGGTCCAGAAAAATGACACGCAAAATTTGCTCCACTGCAACATGATCCCTTTGCTCATCAAACTGCATGAAGGATTACATGATAAAACTGTGATATAAGTACTTACAAGCATTATGGATCATGCATAGAGAGTGATGCTAGACACCATGCAAGAGGGACAGTAATACATTACCAGTTCTGGTACATAGTCCATTTCGCCTTTCACTTTTAAGCTCATGATTTTGAACTTAACCCTGCTTTTCTGATCAATTGGTTTCTCATTGTTCTCTGGTGGCTCCACAAACTTAAACACTGCCAAACACATAACAAAATTGTAAGGGAGTTTCCCAACTAGCAAGTATTTACCTATTTTTTTTTTTTTTTTCGTTTTACACTAGTTCAGAAGAATACATTACCAGTTGCAATTATACTTTCACCAGGTGCAAGTATACCACCTGGAGGGCGCATATAACAACTCTTGGGTGCAGTTGTTTGAAACTAAGACAAAGGAAGACAACACTATTAGAAATAACCTTAACAGAGGGTAAATAGAGCAAGCAAAAGTAGGCAGCATTCTAATTTCCAAAATGACCAACCTAAACACAATTTATATCCAATTTTATGCTATGCATAACAAGACAAAACTATTTGTCAAATACCACTTTCAGAATCCAACAGTACAAAAACAAAACTACAATAACCATATGCAGCGCACCTTGAAAGCTACATGAGACTTGCATGTGTTTTTAATTGCGATGGCGCTCCTAACTTGCTTACCAGGTTCATCTTCAAAACAAAGTCATACATAATATCAGACAGGAGACAAAACTAATTAATATCTACCGTAGACTTCACAGCACATCCATGTTCCTACCATTACAACAAAACTTTCTCTACAAGATAATAATAATAAACTATTCATCTTTTGCTTATATTTTTACTCCTTTTAGTCTCTGTAAGATAAAACTATTCCTTTTAGTCTCTTTCCATCTTTCAGAAAGTTTTTGCAAGAGCTTTACATTGACAGAAATTCTATTCTGGTCTTAACACTAGAGATGGAAACTTAGTTTTTAGAGACTAAAACTGACAGAATTATTGGAAAAGGACTAAAACTTAAATAGAAGATAATTACAAACACTAAAACTTAAAACAAAGACAATTATAAGGACCAAATGCAAAATTTAAGCAAAACTAAACTCAAATGGGCACATTAGTCATGAACAATCCACTCACAAGAAATCAGATGGGAACCAGATACAACAACCACACATTGAATTAGTTAGTGTAAGAAAAAAAAGAAGTTAAAAGATTAATAATGAGAGAGGCATACAAGGAAAGTAGAGCTTGTTGGGAGGATCAAGACGGAGTCTTCTCCTTGTTGGGAGCAAAGACTTAGCCACAGAAGAAACAGTAGTGGAAGGTTGATAAGTGGATCTATCAAGAGATTGAAGAATCTGGCTCTGATGGTGAACACTGTTATGCATAGAGGAAGTTGAAGAAGATGAAGAAGGATGAGTTGTTTGCCAAAATGGCATACTACAAAAGCTCCAAACTTTCCCATCAGAACCCGTTTTGACACTCTCCACCGCCATTATTGGCCGGAAAATGAGACTTCCGGCAAGTGGGCGGCTGAATTAGTAGCAAAGTTTGAAGCTTTAGTTTTGTTTGTTTTGTGGGTGAAGATGGATTTTGGCACTAGTATATGTATCAGATCAGATACCCTTGTTGGATTGTCTTTGCTTATGAAAGCTCACTAACGTAGTTTGCTTGCCTCAGAAAAACGAGGATAGAAACGTGACCTTTCGTTGTTTGTTGTTTGTGACTTACAACCTTTTCATGTTTTGTCCAAAATGGTGGTTTTTAGCACCTTTATGATTGAGGTAATTTGGCAGCATAGGGAAATTCAGAAATATTTTTGTAAGTATAAAAGTCCTTGGAATTTAATTAGAATAAAATGCTATTACAATCAATCAGGTCCAGTTTAACAGAAAAAAGGTAGTTTCCATAACTAATGACTTAAAGTTTATTTTGTTAAAGTTGTTGTCTTGTTTAACATCGAACAACAGCAAACTTCTTACAAATTTTTAAATAGAAAATTAAAGAATAAGATTCATTTCAAAAATCAAAATTAATTTTTAAATAACTAAGTATATAGAAATTCTCTTAAATAATTTTGCCTTACCATTTTTTTAATATTTTTAAAACAAATTTCCATATAATGTATGTATAAATTAGAATAATGAAAGTAGTTTTTAATATTTTTAAAAATAGTATTTTTACAATTTTTTATATAATTTCTTTTTAATTTGTTTTAAGGTAAATTATTTTACTTTTAAATAAACTATAATATTTTTAGAATATAAATAATTGAAATCTATTTTTTTCCAGATATTAATGATATAAAATAAGTATTTCTCATACATTTGTTTTCTTCAAAGAAAATACTAAGAACACATATGATGTCATTAAATGTACACACAGTTGAGTGTGTAGTTTTATAGAAGACAAACTTCAAATAATTTCATAAAAGTAATAATTCAATATTTAAATTACATTTTACATAACATTTTTTAAAACAAATAACTTCTACATAAATGTATTAAAAAAAACTATATATGTATTCATATATGATCACATGATATTTGTATTGCACTTATTTAATTAATACTTTTAATATGATGTATTTAAAGTTAACATTATGGCAAAATTGGATTTTAATTTATTTATCTATCTCCGAACTTAATTTTCAAATACAATATTGCACATATTACAACAGATAATTGAATATAGAACAAATAACTATATTAAAAATGTAAGATTCTTTACTAGATATAATAATTGGTGTAGAAAGGCAATTAAAGCATGAGAATATGGAATTTACTAAATGCTATCTAATCTCCTATATCTGAATATCCGAATTTTGGATTTTCCATTATTTAGCTAAACTCTTTACAAAAGAAGATATGTTTTCCTATTTCTCATTTCATTTTCTAATCACTTCTTATAAGAACTCGGATTTGAGTGATGTGAGTTTTGTGAATTTGATATATGCCTTTGAGGTCCAACTTCTTTACAGTTGGTTTGATTATACTCTCTATGCAATCATTTGCATTTCTTTTTTAGATTTCACACAAGATTTGCCATCCCACCTTTTCATTTCCTAACTAGTTAATTACGCTATTTCAATCTAAAAATGTTACTAAAATTCATTAATTAAGTAGCTATAACCATCTTTTATATTGGTTCATTGATTACATAAAAATGGTACCTTAAATTGTGATTATGGAGTATTTTAAGAAGAAAGAATTATTGCTTGAGAATCTGTGATTTATTTATATTATTGTGCACTACTCAAATTGATCTGTAACTGTCCAGAAATTGATCTGTGATTTATATTTTTTGTTTGTTTTCCATTAACAGAAGAGTAGTAATATGGAAAAGGTTGTTTGTTTTATGGTTTGGAGGCTTTTAGCGAAAAGCAATTTTTAGATAAGAACAAAACCAAAATCAGTGTCTGATAATGGACTTGGCTTGAAATGTAAACCACAAAAGGTGAAGAAATATGGGGAAAATAGAAAAAGCATTGGATATATGCTTTTAAGAAATTCACATCTCATTCTTCTTCTTTTTCTTATCCTCAATTTGATCGAATCATATTGTGCTTGAAAAGAAAAGAATAGATGGATAGAAGAAGGGATTAGAACAAAATTTGAAAATGGCATGATAAACTATGATGTTAGAGCATTACAAGTTGGTTGTGTCATTAAGAATGACAACACATAAAAACATACTGGTCCTCCCATGTGGCCCTCTTGCACAAAAGCATCTTTTTTTTTTTATCTCTTTTCTTCTGCATATGAAATTCATTATCAACTGCTAATTATTTCAACCTCTACCGATTATCTGCCATGGAATAATCCAACAAAAGTTACTTTTTCTCTTTTGTATATATAACTATGTTGGCAAGATTTTTAGCAAAACAAGTTATATTCAACTATTTTATTTTAACTTTGTACCATTTAATGACTGCTTGAATTATGAGGAGTACTTCATAAACATGACACATATAATTACAATTAACTTTAGAGAAGAACAAAAACTAAAATATTATCCGTATAATATTATTTAAGAAATAATATTTTAAATTTATTTTAGGATTAAATATGTTTTTAGTCCCTATATTTTGGAGCGATTTTGGTTTTAGTCCATTTTCAAACTATGGTACAATTTAGTCCTTCAACTTTAGAAAACTCTGATTTTAGTCTTTTTTATCAATTTTTTTAATTTTATTTGTTGTTTCAAACACGTTTCATTATAGCATTTGGATTGTTTACACTGTTTGATACATTTTTGCTTCAATGTTAACTAAGAAACGTGCTTGAAATAACAACTAAAGTTAAAAAAAATTGGTAAAAAAGATTAAGACAGTATGATATATTTTTCTTTTCACTGTTTGAAAGGTTGGACCTATAGGTATTTTGACAATGAAGTCAGGGAATCTTTTAGCAAGGGCCACATCTGATACTGGGCTTAGCTAATAGCCAATCTGCCATGACTCTGCTTCATCTTTACAAAGGAAATTTTGTTTTTTTGTTTTAAAAATATTAGGTACTGTCCTTACAAGGTTAGGAAGATCAATCTATAACGGCAATTTAAGAATCAAAACCTACTATTATCAGCAAAAACTGATGGGAATATATACTGTAAATGTTAAAATCTAACATTGTTATGTTTGTTTGTGTAATATTTTATCATATAATTATATCAGTAATTAATGTAATGTATTTATACTTTTGACTTAATCATTAGCAAGGTGACCTCTCTTAATATTATAAGATAAATATATGTGGTAATTAATTGTGTATTTTTATATAATTTTACAAGATTGGTCTTCTACTTTAACAAAATGATACATGCCTGAGAAAGCACATATACGGGTATTTTATCTGTGCTTATCAGAAAATGAAAAATTTATTTCTAAATTTAAATTATTATTAGTTTAATATTTTTTTGTTTCATTCAATATAATATTTATAAGTATATAAGAAAGAAAAACAGTAAAAAGACGTTTGAAACATTTTTAAACATAAATATTTGTTTTCTTATAACATTTTAAAATAATTTTAACTTTATAAACTTTGTTTGACTAATATTTGAAAAATTTATAGATGTTTTGGTGATGAAATTTTATTTATGTTGTGAAATATTTTATATGATTGTTTCACTTTTATTCAATTAATTTGTGTTCAAGTGTTGCCCAAGTGAGAGTGGTAGTAATGTGAGCAACTATAATAATAAAATTGGGAAATTTGAGCTATTTGGTATAACTAATAGAGACTGGTAAATTTTGATTGACGTTACAATAATTGTGGAGGGTATAATTGGTACACGTTATTCTTATATTAATGATGGAAATGTTATATATTTCCATTGAATAGTCTCTCTCATTGAATCTTGAGAAGATATTTCTAATACAAAATGCATTTTTCAAAAATACTTTCTGGAAACTTTATTGTAATAATGTTACCTTATCATGGTTGTTTTCACAATCAAATTAAAGAGAAGACGTCTAATACAAAACTAGATCATCTAATTAAGGAGTATATTGCACAAAAAAATCAATAGTAAGTAAATACTCTCTCAATGAATTCAATTGCAATTTTAGTAATTCAGATTCTTAAGGCCTCTGCATGAGAAAAATAAGAGAAAACAATAAAGTAAAATGACACATTTTATTGACATAGACAGTGCTTGAAAGAGTGAGAATAAAATAATTTAAAGACAAATTAATTCTCTAGTTCATTCTTTGTTAATTTTTTTTATTAGGTATAATGTAATTATTATTCATTTAAATTCTAAATTCTAAAATAGTATCCAATTAATTAATAAATTAATTGAGTATATCTCATATCTTCAAACATTTACTTTTGATATTTATATTTACCTCTGAAATTAAGCAAACAAGATTACTATTAAACAAACTAACAAGAACTTCAATTAAAGAATAAGATTGAATTTTCAACAAACATTCTAAAACAACTTTAAGAGAAGAGATTGAAGAGTGTTCCTCCCTGCACCTCTCCCTCTTCTTCCTACACCTCCAAAATTACTTTTTTACCCTTCAGTCATTTAATAAAGTTAAACATAATTAATGAATAATAAATGATATTCTAACTCCTAACTGCCAACAACCCTAATCCTTGTCTGATTAGTGTAAACCCTACACCCCATCACCCCCTTCCTAGTCCACATTTGAGTTGTACGAGCATTTGAGCTGTGTTACCTTCACTTGAGTTACTGTTTTATTGAGAACAAAACAGTATTTTGTGTTTCTAATCAGTGATTGTGCTTGTTCTTGATCGTGGTGGTGGTGCTGTTTGTTGTTGGTTCGGCTTTGGACATAGACGAGAGGAAGAAGGAGCTCCCAGGTTAGTGCATTTTCTAATTTTGCCGCATTTGGAGTTGCCGCATTTCGAGTTACGGCAGATGCAAACCACCGTTTGAGTTGCGGTTCTGAAGAATTGCATTTTTACATAGCCGCATAACGAGTTGCGGTTTTCACATAGCCCCATAACGAGATGCGGCAGCCCTTAACCGCTGTATGAACTGAGGTTTGAGTTGTTTGTTTTTTTTTGCAGCTTAATATAGAAGTTTGTTTTTACTTGATTTTGTTTACAAGTTTTGGATTTTATCTATTTAATTTATTAGGTATTAGTTGTTTCATGTATTAGGTATTAGTTACGTTAGTTTTAGTTTTTAGTTTTCTTCCCTGGAGCAATGTAGGCTAGTTTTAGTTAGGAGTTGTTTTCAGTGTGGGAGAGGGTGGATTCTCTCTCGTTAAGTGTAGAGAACGGTGTAGTTTTTGGATTAGTTTATTGGAGCTTTGGCATATAGAACGGGTTATGGTGCATTAAACTGGACTGAATCTGCTTTAGAAGTGGTGGAAGTTTGTTGATCTTGTGTTAAATGGGATTGTGATGGTCGTACCTATGCTTACTTATGTTACATATATGATACTAGGGGTGGTGTTAAACGAGTCAAAGATAGAGCTTCTCAGGTCCAAATTTTGAACGAAACTAGATTACAAAACTTGCAACGTGAGCTTGTGAAGGACTTACGTGAGGTACTCAATCTAATATACATGAAATCAGCAACCGTAAAATTTCTTATTCTGTCAATTGCATGTATGTGGCTGGTACCATATAAAGAGAGGCTTTTTTTTTTATATCAATGAACCTATTTTTAAGAATTAATTTCATAGGAAAATCTTTAAGTTTATCCCACATGTAATATATGCCCATGCTTTCCATTAATAATATTTACCTTCCTTTAAGGCATTCGTCATAATGCTGTTAAATTCAGTAATGCAATTTAATAGTTAAAGAGTATGAATTTTTGACTGTCTTCATATAGTTAATGACCTCCATGGTGGAAGTAATATTTTAATAGTATATTTTAGTTTTATTTTAGAATATATTAATATTAAAATAGTTATATTTAATATTTATATTATCGATATATAAATATTAGGATTAATAAGTTTAGTATTTGATTAAACTTTTGATATTAGGTTAAACAAATTCTTTGTAGTTTGATTTTAAATTTGAAAATTTTTATTAATATTTTATTTATTCCTTTTGTTAAATTAAAATTAATAATAATATATTAAAAAAATAAAAGAACAAAAGTAGTTTAATTAGGTTTTATTTAGCTTTTATTTAGTTTTTGTAGTTTGATTTTATATTTAAAAGTTTTTTTTTTATTTTTTATTTGTTATTTGTTAAATTTTATAATTTTAATTTTCAATGTAGGTTCTATTTAACTATATAAGATGGATAACTATCCATTTTTGGATTCTCAAATGAATTCTGATTTTATGTCAGAATTTTCTTCCTTTATAAACGAAGTCGGTGAGGGTGATTACACAGATATATTTTCTACTGATCAAATATTCCCATCACGCGATGATATGATTGATTGGGTTCGGAAGATTGCATTTCAGCTTGGATTTGTGGTCGTCATCATAAGATTTGACACAACAACTGGTGAACCTAGAAGAAAGACATTCGTTGTGTTAGGCTGTGAAAGGAGTGGGAAATATAGGAAGTATAAGCAAGACGTGCAACCTAGTGTGTCTGGCACGAGAAAATGTGAGTGTCCATTTAAGTTGAGGGGTAAACCTAAAGGACACGGTTGGGTGTTAAAGGTTATGTGTGGTTATCACAACCATGAATTGGCCGAGACTTTGGTCGGTCATCCTTATGCGGGGAGGTTAAATGCTGTTGAACAGTCAATTCTTATTGACATGACTAAGAGTCAAGTTAAACCCTCAAATATTCTTTTGACTCTTAAAGAACATAATGAAGATAACGTGACAACTATAAAACAAATATATAACGCGAGATACACTTACAAACGATCTTTGAGAGGGTCGAGAACTGAAATGCAACAGTTGATGATGTTGTTAGATAGAGACAAACACATCCAACATAGTAGATGTTTGGAAGATTCTGACGTAGTAAGTGACCTATTTTGGACACATCCTGATTCAGCGCACCTGGTCAATTCATTTAATATTGTTTTCTTAATGGATACGACGTACAAGACAAACAAATATCGTCTTCCGTTGCTTGAGATCGTTGGAGTCACGTCCACTGGTTTGACATTCACAGCTGCCTTTGCATTGCTTTCAAGTGAACGCCAAAATAATTTCACTTGGGCATTGGAAATGTTTAGACGATTACTATTGACAACAGAGGCGGTCCACGAGTTGTTGTCACTGATAGAGACATTGTTTTGATAAATGCCATTACCAATGTCTTCTCTGAGACATATTATATGCTTTGTACATTCCACATTATGAAGAATGTGAAAGCGAAATGCAAGATGTTAGTGGATAATGCTGAGGCATGGGATGGGTTGATGGAAGTATGGCAAAATGTGATGGACTGTGACGACCAGTCCAAGTTTGGTGGTTATGTTTATCGTTTTGAGTATGCCTCTACTGCGTGGCCTTTATTTTTTGATTATGTCAACCGTACATGGATCATGCCGTATAAGACATGCTTCGTCAAGGCGTGGACGAACAAAGTCATGCATCTAGGCAACACTACAACAAACAGGTAATTGTTATTGTTAATTTTTTTACTTATGTATTTCATATTTGTTGTCATAGTATTAATGTGTTTTGTCACAGGGTTGAGTCTGCGCACTGAAACCTGAAGAGATTATTGGGGTCTAGTATGGGAGACCTATGCTCGTGTTAGGATGCTATGCATAATGTCATTGTCCTACAACATAATAAGATCAGAGCGTCCTTTGAAAAAAGTATTAACTTAAAGAGTGATGCTTATAAAGCACTGAAATATAAAAGACTTGTTGGACGTGTTTCACGATACGCTCTTGAACTTATTGCTGATGAAGTAGAGCGAGTGAATAAAATAGGTTTGGACAGTGCTCGTTGTGGATGCATTTTGAGCTCAACGTATGGCCTACCATGTGCTTGTATGTTAGCACGATATGAGCCTGGAATGATTCCTATTGGTGAAATACATGTTATCTGGACCCGTTTAAGCATTTCAAGAACTGTGTCTACTGAATCGCTTCCAGAGTTTAGCCTTGATCGTGAAGTTCAACTGGTACATGAACGATTCAAAAATGTTGACATTGGTGGAAAAGTCAACATAAGACATAAGATGCTAGAAATTGCTTGCCCAGAGATGACATCTATGCTTGCTCCGGCGCATAAAGTGAAGACAAAAGGTGCACAGAAGACTAAGGTTGCACGACATGAGAGGTCTACGAAACGTGACCCATCATATTTTGAGCACGTTTACACTTTTATTTCCAGGACAGAGCCTTCTTCTTCACGAAAATCTCAAGTCAAATCGAAGCTGAAAGAATTTGCGCGAAGTGTTGTACCATTCTTAAATCAATTTCATCCGATTTGTCAACCATACATTGTCAATGTTGTCGATGTTGTTGCCGATGGTCATTGCGGTTATCGATGCATTACTGCTTTGTTGGGTCTAGGTGAAGAGGCATGGCCTACTATCCGACATAACCTTTATGAAGAACTAACTCAGTGGCGTGATGAATACGCAAATTTAGTAGGAAACTACGATCGATTGGAAGAACTACGTCAGTCATTAATTGTCCACGATCGATCACAAGTATTTCTTCAAAATCTCATAAAGATTACGTTATTATATTTTTTTTCTTTTCTTAAATACTTACCTTCAACCATTACAGGTTAATGCTAAGAAGTGGATGACGATACCGAACATTGGTTATGCCATTGCAAATAGATACAATGTCATCTTAGTATGTTTATACTATGTTCAGAGTTTTACCATATTCCCACTTCGCACTCCACCGCCTACTGATATTAGACAACATCGGATCTTATGCATTGGATTTGTTAATGGATGTCATTTTGTACAGGTAAATTTCCATTTTTATAATACCATAAGCATTACCCATTACGATTCATTTACTAACATTAAGTTTCCAGGTTCAATTACAAGATGGTTGTCCGTTACCCATGGTGGACATCATTTCCTCAAACCATTGTTACCCAGAGGCACGATCATGGTCAACATTTTATACACATAGGATGCAATCATTTATGGCATTGATGGGAGCTAATCAAAGTTATGTAGATCTTGGAGAAGACTGAAATGAAGTTTGTTANGTAGTAATTTAATATTTCATTTGTAAATATTTTTTTGTACTAATTCGTTGTTTTCAATTAATTGTCGTATTAATTTCATATTTGAATTGTGTCTTAATTTCATTCAACGTAGACGATTAATAGAAAAAGTCCAAGTATGGAAAGCGTATGCAAAAATGCATTATAAATATTCAAAGTTTAAGTAAACATCACATAAACAAATATTAAAAAATAAACATATATGAATCTGTCCCTTCAAGAAAATGATGCTCGTCCGCGCACATGACAAGCACCTCTACTAGTAGTAGCAGCCTCGTACTCCTCAACAGATCTACGAGCAACCTGTAATGTCTGATTAGTTTGCTCATAGACTACAGTGTTCTGTGTGACGTGTTGACAGCTTAACATGCCCTGTAGCATCCTGATCACACGCCTCATACCACCCTGAAATGAATATAACCAAAAAAATAAATTAACTACATAAACCAAAATTGATATAATAAACATTGGTGATAGGTTTCATTACATACCAACAATCCAGATTCAGGCGATCGTCTACGACGAACTGGGGGCACCGGGATGTCATCCGGAAGGTGTCGCTTCATGCGCGGTGCAAGACTGGGTCGATCATCGTCGTTAGTTGGAGTGATGTACGGGTGGGACACTCGTCTAAACCACGCCAGGTATCCGTCAACACACGCAGAGGGGTCCTCAGATTCAACAGCACCAGTAACGGCATGCTCTACATACCTTAACCAATTTTGATCAATCGTATGAATCTCTGGCATCGGAAGGCTCTCAGGCGAACGTGGTATGATCTGCTGAAAACTGAACTGATGCAACACGCATTCAGGCAGATGCCGGTGAATCATGTCGCCTAGTCGGATCCATCCTGAAAACATACATATGGCCAAGAATGGACAAGTACGTCTGTGCGACCTGTATGGATACCAGATGATCACATCATACGTGAGCCCATCCAGATATCTCCGCCCCTCCGTAAGACTCCAACCCTGTCTCGAAGGTATGTATCGTGAAGCTCGTGGATGGAGATCTGTGTACGTATCTGAGATTCGCCTCCTTCCCATCCCAGGAAGGTGCTCATATATCCAACTCTACAAAATATTACTTATTTATATTATTTTACACATTCTTAAAATATATTAAGAAAAAACTTTGTAAAATTTAATGTACCTGTAGAAGAGTGGAATATCCAGCTATCTGTCTGACACCATTGAAGCTAGCATCTCCTAGCTGCTCATAAGTGTGTGCCAGTGCAGCTGCTCCCCAGGCATATCTCGAACATGCAATCAAGTCTCGTAACAGAAGGAGGTACGAGACACGAATCAAATTCCCACTCTTATTAGTAAAAATTGTGCATCCAAGCAGATGCAACAAATACGCCCGAGCAGCGCACTCCCAAAGCTCCTGCTAAATGTAATCGTGGTAGGCCTCGCGGAGCCAGCTCAGCCGCACTTTTGGACCGCGTGACTTCTTCATCTCGGCTTAAGCTTTGGCGTGGTTGACGCCAAGCAAGTCCATAAGATGAGATCGAGCCTCATCGTACTCTAGGTCCTCCACCTCACAAAATTGCCCCATGATAGGTAGGTGGAGCAGATTGTGAACGTCATCTAATGTGACACTCATCTCGCCTGCCGGAAGATGGAAAGTATTTGTCTCTAGGTGCCATCTCTCCGCAAGTGAAACGATCAATCCATGATCAACATACTCGTAGGATAGGTTGACTAAGGAAGTCAACCCTGACATGGATATATATGGCTCGATAGCCTCATGATACATTCCAAAAATTTTTTAATTTTTTACCATGGGTCCTCAATTGAATCTCCCCTCGACCCTACATAAAAACAATTATTAATATAACAAAAATAAATAAGCAATTAATCAACAATTAACATTTAGGTTGATTGTCAACCTGGCCTTGCCATATGGCATATGCAACATGCTGGGAATAGTGTGTAAGCAAGGAGGTGTCATGTGGACCTCCTGGAAATCCATCATCTTGAACTTCATCTCCATCTTCATCTTCATCTTCATCTTCACCTTCTTCCTCACTATAGTCATCCTGCTCTTGAACATCCTCATGCTGAACATAGTCCTCCTCACGATGTCCCTACTGTATAGACTCCTCGTGGTCCTCATAATGATGCTCATCAATGACACGTCCGAGCGATATTCCTCTACACGTCTTCTACGAACAGAAGCCGTAGGTCGTCTCCTTTCATCATGTGATGAAGATGATGGTTGACCACGAGACGATGAAACCTCTCCACGGGCAGATGATGCACCTCTAGTTCTTACCATTTCTATTAACCAATTATATTATCAATATATTCTATAAAAAAAATTAAAATAAAAAGAAATAAAATAACTAAAAAAATCTATTAACAAATATTGAAACAAATAAGAAAAAATAAAAAAAATTAAAATTATTAATATATTAAAAAAAATAACGAAAGTATTACTTATTATAATATTTAAATAAATACGAATAAAAAATATAATATTTAACAAAATCAAATTTACGCATAGGGATAAGGAATAATAATAATTATTTAATTAATAAATAATTTAATAAAACTTCTAAATTCATAAAAAAAAATCAACTAAAATTATACACATAATAAATAATATACAAAAATTATTTAAAAATTATATACATAATAAATAATATACTAAAATTATTTACGAAAATATAATT
>NC_028352.1:10395084-10421591 GCF_000741045.1 Vigna radiata var. radiata | reverse complement strand
AATAAATTAATTAATAGTTAATCTAAAATCATAATTAATACTTAATCTAAATTACATTAATAATAAATAATATATAAAATTTTATAAACTTAAAAAAAATTAACAAACAACCTAAAAATTAAAAAAACAACGTTTTGAAAAAAAAAAAAAAAAAAATAAGGAAAAAGAAAACGCAGCAACTCCTAAACCGCAGTCTCAGTTGCGTTTCCCTCAAACGCAGTCTGAGCTGCGTTTTCACCCAACGCAGTTTGAGCAGCGTTTTCGCACAACCGCAGTTTGATCTGCGTTTCTCCCACTGCACCCCCAAAAACCAAACCAACCGCAAATCGAACGGCAGTTGCTTTCAGACGCGGTTCGTGCTGCGGCTCTTCTTAACCACAGTTCCATTTGCGGTTCTATAAGGGGCACCCCCAAAACCCAGTCGCCCTTCGTACTGTGGCTCTTCTTAACCGCAGTTCCATTTGCGGTTCTATAAGCGGCACCCCCAAAACCCTCCCCGCCCATCCCATTCGCACAATTCAAGCACAGTTTCAGTTGATATACGGAGAAAATGCAACCACAATCACAAATCAAGCAAAGAACAACAAATCTGAGAAGAAAAATACTAACTTGCAGCCAGATAAACTTGAAAAACGAGAAAGAGGAGATAGCCAACAGCGAGATAGCAGCAGTGCACGAGCAGAGAGCGGAGGAGAGCAAGACGAAGAAAGGGGGTGTAGGGTTTTCTGTGTGAGATGCGGCAGAATTATAGGGGCGGACTTATGGGGGGTAGGGTTATAGGGGTACAGTAGGAATTAAAATAAAATAGGGAGGTGTAGGACGAGACCATGGAGGTGCAGGGAGGAAGACTCGAGATTGAAATTCAAAAAAGACAAACGATCGAAGCACATTTTGTTGGGTCTATCGAGAAGGAGGTTATCCATGGGTTACATAAACACCAATAACATTTGAATCCAATTATATAAAAGATTGACACCACTCTTTACCCAAAACCTTAAGACAATGGGTTAATGGGTCTTTCATCTTATATAGTGCTCTACTTTCTCATTTCTTTCCAATGTGGGACTTAGAATCACACTTGGATTCCCAACAATCTCCCCCTCAAGGGAGAGTCTCTTCCACATAGGTACACCATCTCTCCAGCAGAAGCATTCCCAACAAACCACAACTTACGAGTAGCCATTTCCAACTGTTCCAACCACCATTTATCTTAACGGGTTGCTTACCTGAATACCCTTTGCCAAGAAGACTTTTCAATATAGGGATCATTATACTCATTTGAGTTGTTCACCAAGACAAACCATCGGCTTTGATACCATTTGTTGGGAGCCCATGATTTAGGTCTAGTGACCGGGCTTAGACGAGTACGTCCCTCCATGATCAGGTGAAGCCTTGGTAGGTGACCAATGGAAGATAGCCTGGAAGTGAATCATGAGAGGTGGAGAGCAAGAGGTGCTCAGTGTTTGACCATGGATTGTGAAAGAGAAGTGATGACCATGGTATACTCGAGGATAAGAAAAGACTTCCGCTATAGGCGAGGTAGAGGTGGAGAACCATAATGTTTTGTTTGAGGGAAGGATGTTGGATACAAACAAAGTCCCACATCAAAAAAACTAAGAGATGAACATAAGTTTATATACACATAAGATACCTTTAATGAAAAGACATCTTTTAGAACCAAAAGTAAATCTGTGAAAGCTTGGCCCAAAGCAAACAATATCTTACCACCTCCCTACACATTTTTGATTAATTCATTAGGTGTTTCTCATGTGTACAAGTATAAAATTTAAAAAAGCACACTATCTCTATAAAATTATACAATCATATTTAGTATAAAACCTCATAATTCATTGATAACTCATTCGATAATCAACCCAAAAAGATTTATCATTCCATAAAAAAACAAGAGAAAGAATTACAAAAAAGAAAATAGATTAAAAAAAATCTAGTTTATGATTAAAGGGTACAATAAAGAGGCATGAATAGTCTATAGTGATGATGATCTTTTTCAGCTCTAAACTCTTTATGTGTCTCTTGAAGAATAATCTTTGGAGCTTTAAATCAGTAAACATTTGATATAAAATCTACAGTATCATGTATGTATCTTCATCTTTTTTAAATAAGTCCCACATCGACTAGAGATAAGGCCAATTTATAATATATAAGTGGGGTGTAGACCTCACTTTACAAGCTGATTTTGTGGGGTTGAGTTAGGCCTAAAACCCACTTCTAACATGGTATCAGAGCTATGGTTAGAGCCTATCCTAGCGATATTTGTTGGGCATATTGTTCCACTTGCTATTGGGTCGTTATCGAACCACCCATTAATATCTAGTCTCACGCTCAAGATGTATATACCTCGACGTGAAGAGGGTGTGTTGGAAGTCCCACATCGACTAGAGATAAGGCCAATTTATAATATATATATATATATATATATATATATATATATATATATATATATATATATATATAAGTGGGATACAGACCTCCCCTTACAAACCGATTTTATGGAGTTGAGTTAAGTTTAAAACCCACTTCTAACAAGCATACTAAACACTTTAACGAGAGATTCAACAAATTCAACCAACAAAACACATGTTAGATATTGTAAAGAGCATGTATACAATCAAATATTAAAGTCACTTATCATAAAATGTTCAACACATCGATGACCATAAAATCATCTAATGAAATTCCACAAACTAGGTCTTCTAGTGAGACTTTTCTGGTTCGATCGTTTAACATCTATCAAAGCTTAAAAATTATTTTTACCACTTTCAGTTAAATCTTAAATAATACCAATTGAACAAATTTGAATTAAAAGAAGGACATTAGTTTTAAGTACACTCCAATCCAAGAAAACTAAAATTGGATATTCTAAATACGAGAAAAGAAATGTAATAATCACTTTGAAAAATTTGTAAAAAGAATCTATATTCAAAGTGAGAGTATTTTTTTAAGAAATTTTGGTCTTATTAAATGAGATGATGGGTTATTATTAAACATAATTGATTAATTTGTTTGTTTATAAATATAGAAAGCATTTATTTTAATATTAATCAGTTATTACTTCAAATATTTGAAAGGACAAATTTTAAGAAAAGGTTGAAATTACAAGTTATATTTCTAAAACAATCGATTATATTAACATCTTATGAAAGCTAGTTCTGCACAATTTAACCCATTATTGTTAAACATACTCAATTAAATACTTATCTCCGAAAAACTTTATTTGGACTGTGATATATGGATTATTTATGAAACCAACTTAAAAATACATAATTGATTATGTACTAAATCTAATCCATTAATTTGTCGATAAAATCTTTTTCCTACTTAAAGATCACTTTGGAAGACAATTCAACCTTTACACATTGTATACCACTCTATAACCATATTGAAAAGAACCTTGAACATATCTAGTAATAACATCATCAGAAATTGCACATCATGATTTATCTTTATGTTAGGGGTATTGAAAATGTCAAAATGGGTCACAACTCGTGAACCAATCCGACTCACCACGAGTTCGAGTCGGGTTGGGTTAGAAAAAATTGAATTTTTTTATACAGGTTAGATATCAATTCGGTTCATTTAAACCCGGTTCATGTAGGTTAAACCTATAGTGGACCAAGTTAGCCCGCCAACCCACCTGTCTAATTTTATTTTTTTAATTTATTATTTTATTTATGAAATCCTAAAAAATAAAATATTCTTTTCACTCATTATGTATACTAAAAAAGTAATATCTGCTCTCACAAATTACTCTCACGGAACTTGCTCTCATTTACGGTGTTGTCGTTCTCACTTTTTCACTGAAATTCTTCAAGGAGCAGGTTTTTTGCATGTTTTTGGATAACATTTGGATTATACTATACTTTTTATTATTATTTTGAACTGTCTTTAGTTTAACATATTTTTTTTGGAGTGAAAGTTGTTATAGAAAGTTAGTAATTTCTTTTTAATAAAAAAAATCAATTAAATGGGTTAGTGAGCCAATCTATTTATCCACTAACCCGTGGTGAATCGAACCGATTCAGATTTTTCTGACTCGCTAATAAATAAGTCGAGTTGGGTTGAGTCACTGAGTGACCAACCCGTGATTGGCAAAGACAGGATCGAGCCGCTTACCCGTTTTTACACCTCAATTATAAATGCAGTGAGTTTGTATTTCTAACTTGATGGTAATTGAATACCTACGTTTTCTCTGATCATATCTCAATACTTCATGAGAAAAACTCCCGATGAAGAAAAAGTATGAATCTGAACTACAAACATAAAGCCAAAAAACTTGTAAAATTGGTTCATCTGCTTGAATATAATTAATTTCGACCTGTTTACAGCTAAACCTAAATCACATAATCAATTCTAATAAAGCTTTAAAAATGCAGTTACCATTCTTCTGCAAAACTGACCAATCGGCTACAAAGAGGTTCCAATTGTAACAACATATTTTCTGTCCTAGCTACGAACTGTGTTAATAATTGTTCCTAGCCTTTCTGAAAGTTAGAATAGGCAGATGGAAATGGAAATAAAAGCACAGTAAGGAACACAGATAAAATTTGGCAATTGTCAGCACTGTGATAATCAAAGTCTACAAGAACCAAGTAATGTTTAAGTACTATTACTATACAATATGGTCACAGAAATCTCAATCCTTAGATCGAAAGAAAAAAAAGAAAAGGCTTTGTTATCGGTCTTATGGTACCTAATTGGGACCCCAACAACTTAAGTACATGACTTTCCTGAAAGACTCTTCTGATTGTTTTGTGTTGTGTTCTTTCAATCTGGTGGATACCATGGTAGAAGAAGTGGAAGAAAGCTTCCCAGCCTGAGAGAATGAACCAACATGGGTTTTGAGATGTTGTTGAGCTGATCTCAAAGCATGGTTCCATCTACAGATACCTTGATCTTTCAAGGCCTCCACAACTCCAACACTAGCTGCCACACTCCATGCTCTAATTGTTGAACTCATGTTTGATGATGATTTTGTAATTCTTCTTAGACTATGGTTGAACGAATGAGGATATGAAAGGAAGGTGATGTTTATATACTAAGAAAGAAGCACATGGGAATACCATTGCAAACCAGGGGAAGTAAACTGGTGGTTTCTGCAAACACAATGGGCTATGACTCATGTGTCCTGGATTACAGGGAACACGTGTATTTGCCATAGAAGTTGATGTGACACTTTGATGAAAAAGAGTATGATATGTTAACGATTTTTTATAATAAATAAAAAATAGAGTAATGATATTTTAAAAATATTTTGTGATAATTTTTTTTATAATAGAATATGTGTTATTATTTTATTGGTTTATTTAAATTTATGTTTAAAAAATATTTAAAACAGATCTATCTGTGTTATTAAAAAGTTGTTAAAAAAATATTGTTAAAAAAAAATTTTCCAATATATAATACGTAATATTTTATTGATTGATATATTTAAAATGTATGAATACGTATAAGTTATTGTAAAAAAATGATAAAGAAAAATAAAAAAGCCAAAGATAAGTTATTGTTTGCTGTTGTTTTTATCAATATTTAAACATTTAATGTCCACCTTAAATAAAACCGTCATGCCTTTCCCCCTAATGATTTAACTTTTGTCTCGTGTTTTAAATCTTCCTATTTATGATTTTTTTCCCCTGCACATTATCTTTTTTAATTACGTACATAAGATACTATGCAGAAAATAACATATATTTACATTTGATACTTATTACAAAAATAAAATTATTATAAAAAAAAAATCTTTTATATATTTTTTAAAAAATAAAAAGTAAAAAAAAATAATATCAAATAAATGTAAAAAATTAAATTAAAAGGTAGGAAAAATTAAAAAAAAAAGTCTTATGTTTTTAGATGGTAAAATTATAGTTATGATTAGATTTCTAAAAAGTATTAATTGTATTATTTTATGTTTATGAATATTAAACAATTTTATGTTTTTGAATATTAAACAATAGGAGATAGAAAAAAAGTAATTGAGAAATGGAAAATATTAAGTGTAGTTTAGTAATATAAACTTTCTTTGATGAATAAAAAACCTATTCTATCAATAAAAATAATTTATAAGATTAATTTAGAATTTAGAATTGATTATTTAAATATTGAAAATTGTTGTTTTAGTTATATTTCTTATTAAGAATAGGTAATAAAAGTTATTAATAGGTGTAGAAAAAAATTAAGTACATATGTATTTAAAAATGGAATTGCTTAACCTTAGTTACAAATAATTGTACAAAATTTTCTATTTAAACCAAAACATGAAAAAAAAATTAAATAAGTTTTTTTTGTTTCGTTTTTCGTTTAAAATATTTATTTTTTAATAAAATAGTACAAAAATTTGTTGTCAAGTTAGTTAGACAAATATATGAAGTTGAAAATGTATAAGTGAATAGAAAATTTATTAATTTAATTATTGAAATTACAAAAAGCTGAATATAATTAACTATGAGAATTAGATTATCGAATATTAGGATTATGAGGATAATGATTTCTTATGTGTCTTGGTGTATGATAGTATAAACATTTTTGTATGTGTCTTTTTTTCTTTTTCCTGATGTTCATCTCAGTTCTTATTCTAAATGATTTGAATCGACTCTTTGTGTTCCTTCTTGAAGCTAGATTATGGTAGTCAATGTTGTTCATGCCTTAGCTACCTAAACATGCAATCATACACTTTCATGACGACATCCAACCTGTAATGGGACTTAATCACTAAAACAAAAATAGCTTTTAACGTATGTTATTTTAGGCTTTTGACATCTGTTAAATGTCTACGTCATAGCGGGAGACGTTAAATTGACATTTGTTGTCTTTGAACAGACGTCAATTAACGTCTGTTGCATTTATAACATACCTTAATTGATGTCTGTTGTAAGAATAACATACATCAATTTATGGGCTTTTTTTCAACAAAAAAATTTGTCAATATTTTCTTCCATTGAAATCGTGAAAAATCAATACATAACACAATTTCTAGAATTTTAGAAGTAGTAACAACTAATGAAACATGCAACAACCAATGAAAATGCAACAACTAATATACATAAAAACCCAAAAATGAAACTAATCGTGAAGGTGAGAGAGTAGACAGGTGTCGTTGTGAGGTGAGGAGAAAAACTCGCACAATAATGGTCCGAAAATCGTCGTCGTAGTTATCCTAGAACGCACCCAAGATCTGCACCAAAAGCCAATGAAAACAAATTTTAATCGGTGCAAATGAAAGATAATGGTTCCAAACGTAATATAATCGGTTTAAAATGATTTTAAACAGTGCAAAAATGAAAGAAAACTTACCTTAATGTTAATGGTGAATGAGAGAAAGTAGAGGAAGAAGTTGAATGCAGGGTATTTGACATCAGCCTCCTTCCCAGTCAACGTCTAAGTGGTAAAAAAAATTAATATCAGCGCCTAAAATGAAGTAATTTCGCACCTTTTTTACGTCTGTGAGGAGGGGGGTTGACGTTTAAGTGGCAAAAAAAATTAATATTAACGCCTAAATGAGATATTTTCGGACATTTTTTATGTCCGTGGAAGGGAAAGCCGACATCTAATTGCAATTAGACGTCGACGGGACTTTTCAAAGGATGTCTTGACACTTCCACAAGCATTGTTGGTCAACACAATCACTCTCAATCTTGTTGTGTTTGAGTGTGTGGTTTTGTATATGTAATGGTTTTTTATCTGAAATGTTTTTAGAACATATATATGATTTATTCCTTTGTTTGGAACCCCATTCCCTAGGTTAATGTACCAAGTGCATGCTCGAATGTCTCATGCAAGATGAATTGTGGGTGTATGCATGGGGATAATCTTGGTGTAGAAGTTTGAGGAAATTCTTCATAAGATTGGAAGTGTTAGGATGGGTTGTATGGAAGAGATGTATGAGGATTTTGTTGTTGTTGTTGTGTGAGGGGGAGGTCTAATTTTTCCTCTTCTTCATCTATGTCATAAGTGAGGATGTCATCCTCATCCTCACTAAATGGGTCTACTGATGATGAAGGTAGGCCTAATGTTTCGTTTTCTAGCAAGGAAGGAGAGGAGAATGGTTGTGTGTTGGCATATGCGAGAGATGGGAAAAGTTATGAGGTGGATGGATCGATTAAGATTTGGGTGTATGATTATATGTCATTTTCCCATTCCACTAGATATGTAGTGTTAAGGTTAAAGGACTTATGTGTGGGTTGTTTTTGTGAAGGTGTTTGATGTGGGTGAAAATGAGTAAAATAATTGTTTTGAGAAAGATGGCATACTTGTGGTATGCATCGTGCCTCTGTGATGTCGATGGCTTCATCGAAGTCATCATCATCTTAAATCTTAGTCATTGTGTGTGACTTGCTTGTCACAAATTTAAGTTGGAAATCTAAAATGAACAATTAAAGATGGATGAGTTGGATCTCTGCTTGTTTTTTGCAGTAGTATCTCTATGAATTGGGGAATTGTGAAACCTCTTTGAAGGTTGTTGAAGTTGTTTTTGACTAATTTATACAATACCTAACTTGCTTTTTATGACTTTAAAACCCATTCTGTTGTGTTAAATGGAAAAAAATACTTGAGAAAATATTGGTTAACATATTTTTATAGCATTTAGAACATCAATATAAGGGTACAATAGTCATAGTTGTGTCTTAATTTTCACTCTTCATTAAGGTTGTTGATGTTGGTTTTGACTAACTTTTATAACATCTAACTTAATTTTTATGCCTTCCAAACCTATTCCACTATATTAAGTGGAAAAAAAATATCCCATTAAATATTGATTATCATATTTTTATAGCATTCAGAACATCAACATTGAGAGGGCAAAAGTAATAATTGTCTTAATTTTCACTTTTCATTAAGATTGTTCCGGAACTAAATTTTCAAATATATATAATTCATATAAAATTCTTATAACATAACATTAGTTTGTCTTAAACAATTAGAAGCTTTTCATAAAACACTAATACATAAAAAAAACAATATTATATTTCCTTGCTTATATAACATCTCAATTACTAACATCAGTAATTTCACTATCATCGATGAATGATGGACTACGGACATATATAGTTAGATTTCTTAACCTTCATGAAATTGACATAAGAAAACATTTTCTTCATTAGGACCATCACTAAATTCCATTGAATCACATGTTAAACATTGATGGATTACTTTCCATCAATGTAGCTTTGATGGATTATATAGTTTTTAATTACTTGTTGAGTGGACTTACAAAGCTTGATTCCACCTACACATTTCTTGGTCCTTCAGGGCCTCCACAATCAAATCTAAAAAAAAAAAAAAAAGTGAAGCCAGTTGTTTTTGGTTTGGTGGGGACTAAAGAAAGTAGTAGGTAATTATTTGTTGATATTGTGAAGGTGGGACCACATGCATTGGAAAGAACACGAAAGCCTCTGGTTTCTCTAATCACTAGTAGACAACTCCAGCACACGGTTTGCATTTTATGATATCAAATCAACTCTACCTATTTTAATACTTTCTGAGAAAATCAATCACATTTATACCTGCTTACTGGGAGGGAATGATTCAATTGCTTCTTTTATGCTTAACCATTTCTTGAGGTATTAAAATAGAAAAAATTTTAACAATTATTTTTTTATAACTTTTTTATAAGGTTTATTTGGTGGCGTGTGATTAGTCAAGACCATCATATGTTGACCCATATTTTTAATAATTTTTTTTGCCAATAAATCATGTTATTACTTTATTGATTTATTTAAATTTATTTTTAAAAAATATTTGAAACGATTAATTACAAATCATTATTTATATATTATAAAAAAATTGTTAGAAGATATTTTCTCTTTGTATAATAAATTTAAATAAGTCAATAAAATAGTGATATATAATAAAAAAATTAGTTATCCAAAGTGATTAACATATTAGAATCCATTAAAATAGCTCCACTATATAGCGTGTATTCAAATAATTAACTAACTTAAAATATGTTATAAACTTTTATTAAAGAAATCTTTACTTGATTATATGTATTTCATAAATATTTTTAAGTTTGAATATTTATTTGTTCTTTGTTGTGTTAAGTTAGTTTTTCAGTTTTTTCTTGTTTTGATTTAATCTTTATATTTGATTTTTAATTCAATTAATTCTAATATTTATAAAATTGAAACAATGTTGTCCCTTTCGTATTGAGACAATTTATTTCTTTTCATAAATTTTATGATGTTATTTTTATTAAATTAACATTGCTATTAAATATTTTTCGACAATTTTTTAAACTAATTTGAAGATCAGCTTGATATTTTTAGAAAAAAACAAAAATCAAATGAATAATTAAATTATATTTTTTACTATTTAATATAGAGATAATTATAGAGTGCTCGATATATATTAAAAAGGAAAAATCATTTTAATTAATTTTGAGATTCAAAACAAGGCATAACAACTATCTGAACCAGAAAGAATTATACTCAAATAATGTCCAGTGTTGGTTTGTATATGTTGAGTAATCAGACGACCTTTTAAGATGAACTATGCTTCATGTTTAATTCAATCAGATAGAACAAATCAACAAAATATAAGAAATTATCAAATCTTATCATAATTACCTAAATTTGTATCAAATCTAAATTTATACTTTTAATTTTAAGTCTATATATTGGAATTTTTAGAATTTAAAAATCTAAAATTTAAGGTGCATTTATGTATTATGTGAGACCAAGTTTAGACCTAGATAAAGTCAAATTGGTTTGGGTAGATTCATTCAAGTTAGTTTAGTCTCATATTGAGCTAAATTGGTCCAATTATAAATTGAGCAAAGTCGGTTAGATTCTAAGTCGAGCTGAGCCAATATTATTCTTAATTGAATCGATTTAGCTTGATCCCTAATTGAGTCAAGTAGGCTCAAGCTCTGGTTGGTCTGAGACCTTAGTCTAGTTGTGTTAGTTTAGGTCAAGCAAAAGTGAGTTAGTTTAAGTCCAATTCAAGATGAGTCAGTTCTTGCCTCAATCAAACCGATTCATCTTAGGCTTAGGCTAAACTGAGGGTGCCAAGGCTTGAGTTAAGGCTAATCTGCTTGAGCTCAACTTGAGTAAAGTTGATCCAAATCCATGTCGAACCGAGTTGGCCTGAACCCAGGTTGAACAAATCAATCTTGGTGTAATTTAAAATGAATTGGGCTAAGCTCAAGTCGGATCAAATCACTCTGCACTTAGGCCGAGGTGAATGGATCTCATTCAGTCAAGTTCAAATATGTCCACGTTCATTCTAGTTGGGCCTAATCCATGTCAAACAAGTTGGGCTAGACCTAATCAAGACCATAGTCAGTCCAGGCCAATCAAGATTAGGTTTAAGTTAGCTTGTACTTTATTCGAGTCGAGTTGACTCATGTTCTGATCAAGCCAAGTTTGGCCAGATGAGTTAGACTCACGTGAGATCAAAATAGACACGACCAAGTCGACGCCAAGTCACGTTGGACTATGGTCTGTACATTGGACCTACATCTATGTCAAACTGAATTGGATTGATCCCATATTTAGAGTTAACATATTTACTATAATTAAACAAAAGTAGATTGAATAAAAAATATCTAAATTAATGTGATTTAATTAGAATAGATTTGTACTTTAAATCCAATCTATCTTGTTTAATCTAGAATGAATCTAGACCGATTATGAAAAATCTAATCTATGATCACCCTTAAACAAACCAAGTTGAGTTTGAGTTTTGCCTTTAACAAAGTTGGCTTGTTGATCTTCTTTGTATTTACCATCTTTTTAACAATTGAATTGTGATATTCCAATATCAATACAGACCCAATATTGTTCTTCTCTAAGCAACAACTCAAATATTGAAGTGTATGAAGAGAAATCAGCTGAGGTAATTTTATATAGCCATGCTTACACTTCAACCGTCATTACATTGATCTTCCTTCCTGTAACATAGTAGGAGCTCTTTAATATTCAAAATGATTAAAAACAAAGGAAATATGAGTTACCCCATCTGATTTTCATTTTCCTGTTGAAATCAATTAAGTTTTAGGTAACAAATTTCAATACAAACAGATTTTTAACCTCACAGAAAGAATTAGGCACATGGAAGAGGGGGAAAACTAAAGAACACATAAAGTTTGGGAAACCTCAATCAACCATCAAAACTATGATTATTTATCATCATAATTTACATACTGATTGTCACATCAGATAAGCAAATCTTTCAAAAATGTACAATATGACCCCAGAAATCACAACCCTCATGTTGCTTTGAGACGAAGATTGCTTGATTCCAAGAACTGAAAGGAAGAAAAATGTTTTCTTATTGGTTTCATATCATCTAGTTGGGACCCCAACAGCTTAAGTAGATGACGGTTCTCATGGACTCCTCTGACTGTTTTAGCTTCTCGTGTATTGGTGTTGTGGAGATGATAGCAGAAGAAGATGAAGAAAGGTTTTGTGCTTGAGAAAGCGAAATAACATGAATTTTGAGACGCTGTTGAGCTAATCTGAAAGCATGGTTCCACCTGCAGAAGCCTTCATCTTTCAAGGCCTCCACAACTCCAACACTCCATGCTCTAATTGTTGAACTCATGTTTGATGATATCGTAAATCTCACACTGTATTTGATGACAGAAGAAAACAATGTTTAATTTATGAATGAATGAACAAGTGAGTGAGGGCATACAATGAAGGTGGTCCTTATAAAGACATGAGTGATGTTCCAAACAAATAGAAATGACCACAGGTTTTGGAAAAACCAGAGGAAGTAAACTGGTTGTTTTAGGAAACACAATGGGCTGTTTCAGAAATTACGTCAATTTATCAGAACACGTGTTTTTGTTAATATTAAAATAATTGTTGTATACTAAACTACCTTTTTAACACTTACGAAAGAAAGAAAACAAAATTCTTTGGAGGTGGAAAAATTAAAGATTTTTTTTCCTGCTTGTTTGGACTGAAGAAAGCGTATTTGAAATAAAAAATAAAGTTAAATAACTAACAAAATAAATTTAACTCAATTAAAATATTATGATAATTCAAATTTGATTTAATAAAATATAAGAAGTATTGGTTATTATTATTATTATGGAAAATTATAAGAAAAGTAAAATAAAGATAAAATAAAAACTAATTTGAACGATGTTAAAAAAATGATTAGGATTCTCTCTAATATATAAGGTTCTTTTACATAAAACCATAAAAAAAAAAGTGTAAGAAGAGAAAGAAAGGTAATAAAGAGATAAATTGAGAAAAGGAAATTGAAGAACACTGCATCTCTGCATCTCTCGTCGATATCTATTATGATTTATGTTGTGAGAATATATAGTTAATCTTAAAGATGCTAAAGTACTTTTCTGAAATAAATAAAAAATGTAAAAAATTACAAATTAATATACATATGGTATTATATGTGGTAGGATTTATGACTCTCCTCTCTTTTATGATGTTTCTCACAATTAAATTTTTTACCAAAATTAGAATGAACCTAATTATGTTTTTCCAAAATTATGATAAATATTAATTACGAATTTAGGGGATTTTATGAAATTTCCATGTTCTTTTACTTACAAGCTCTAAATTAAGTTTTGGCCTGCGTACGATGATGATAAATTTAATAATCATTCATGAAATTCATAGTCAAGCAACAAACTAACAAAAATAGAATTCAATGTTGTTGAACATGTCCAGAACCAATCACAACCAAAGAGCAACAAAACTCAAACAAAACAAAAATAATCAAAAACTCCCTTTACACAAATTTTGAACCAAACATAAATTATATGCACCATAAGTCTTGAAAAATAGAAAAATTATGAATTCTTTTTCCTAAATTGGGGACTTTAATTGCAAAACTCATATCCTTACGTGAACATATAATCAAGAATTTTCTATTGAAATTGAATGCTGCAGTTCGCACCAATAGCATAAATCACCAATTTTGTGTATTTTGGATTCAATTGCAATAATGGATGTTATTGGTTATCTTTCTAAGAATTATATGAATAATGTATTTTTAGTTTATAAAAATGTGTATGTTGTGTTATTGCTAAATTAAAATTAATGAGAATGCTACGTATGATTAATAGCAATTAAATGTATATTTATTTATTTGAAATTAAACATGTTAAATTTTGTTTGTTATTAAAGTGATCAAAATTTTAAAGTTATTTGATTTTAAATTATTAATGATTTTATTTTAATTATGAATAATTGATTTATGGGTTAATTGAAGTTCCTTATTATAAGACATTTTAGGATCATTTAAAGGTTGATTAATTGTTTTTATAATTAACAAGCATTGTAGATAATTTTGTATGCGTCATTAGTTTTATTTATATATTCAAAAATAGTAGGTAGTAGGTGATTCTAGTTGATGCATATTTTAATTATTATTAATGTTATACTATGATAATCATCATTATGTTTATGTATTAATGGATATTCTAAAGGGAAGTATTACTATGAATAAAATGGTTATTTATGTTTGAATTTGTATTTATGTTTAGTTTTATGACTCGAAACATTTATCCTAGGCCTGTATTAATTGTAGTCTTTATTTTGATATTTTTATATTTGCTTGCTATGTCTATTCTAGTCTTCAATGGGTTGAATTTTCCTAACTAGAGTGAGCAAGTCTAATTTCACCTAGGTGTTTTGGATCTTGATTTGAATCTTCAAGTTGAAAAGTGGTTGCTATCATGGATACTAGTAGCAAGGAAGAGAAAGTCTATAAAAAGCTTAGGAAAGGTGAAATAGACTTAGTTCGATGTTTATGCGAATGAGCATAGTAAACAACATTAAGTTAGCTCTTCTCAAAACTAATAATGCGAAAAAGTTTATAAAATTTGTGGAAGAACGCTCATAAACTATTGACAAGTCCTTCATTGGGATATTGATGAGTTCATTGACCGTCATGAAGTTTGACAGTTCACGTATTATGCACGAACACGTGATCGATGTGATGAACATCGCAACAAGACTTAAGTATTTACGAATAATAGGGAGTAAGAGTTTTTTCGTGCAATTCATTTTGAACTTATTATCATCTAAGTATGGTCCATTCCAAGATGAACTATAACACCGGAAAGAAAAATGGAATTTGCATGAATTGCATAGTATGCTAGTTTAGGAGGAGACCAGACTTAAGAACTAGGAAGCCACTTTATTCATTATGTGAGGAATCATGGAGTTGGAAAGAAAGTTGGAAAAAAAAACATGAAAGTAAAGGAACATTAAAGATTGATGAGTCCTCAACCAAAATCCAAAAGAAAAATGACAAATTTTATTTTTGTGAAAAGTCTGGACATTTCCAGAAGAACTACATAAAGTGTAGAGCTTGGTTCGAAAAGAAAGGTGAGCATAATAATTACATATTTTTTGAATCAAAATTAACTGAAGTTCCCCATAATACTTTATGGAATGATTGTGGATGTACGACTCATGTTTCTAATGTGATGTAGGGATTCCTTTCAACCAGAACCATAAACTCAAATGAGAAGTTTGTCTTCATGGGGAATAAAGGAAAGTTCTAGTGAAAACTTCAGGACTTATCATTTAATCCTTAACACTAGATATCACTTAAATCTCATGGATATTTTTTTGTACCTAGTATCACTAAAAATTTAATGTCTTTATCTAAGCTTGATGTTGTTGGATACTCTTTTTAAGTTTGGGAATGGTTGTTTTAGTTCATTTAAGCGTACTTTTATGATTGGATCTGATACACTTAATGATGATTTACATAAATTGAATTTGATATTTATATGGTGAAACTCTTGTGACCTTGTATCACAATGTTGACACTAAACATAGTTTAATGGAAGAACAATCTGGGTACTTGTGGCATAAACATTTGAGGCACATTTCCAAAGAAAGAATACAAAGACTAATAAAGAATAAAATCCTTTTAGGTTTAGATTTTAATTATCTAAATGTATGTGTGAATTGTATTAAAGGAAAACAAAAAAAAAAAATACATATAGAAAGGAGCCACAATAAGCACTTAACTTATTGAGATCATACACCCCAATATATGTGGTCCATTTGGTGTAAATTTTTTCACTAAAGAGAAGTACTTTATCACCTTTCTTGATGATTTTTTGCATTATGGATATGTTTATTTACTACATGAGAAATCTCAACCAGTGAATACCTTGGAAGTTTATATAAATGAAGTGGAAAGGCAATTATACAAAAAGGTGAAAATCATAAGGCCAGATAAAGGTGGTAGGTTTTATGGAAGATATGATGAAAGTGGATAATACCTCGGTCCATTTGAAAATATCCTTGAGAAACATGGTATTTGTGCTTAATACACAATGGTAGGCACACCACAACAAAATGGTGTGCCAAAAATGTGTAATCGAACCTCAATGGATATGGTTAGGAGTATGTTAAGTAATTCATATTTACATGTATTGTTATGGATGTATGCTTTAAAGACTATCATGTATTTATTAAACAGGGTTCTTAGTAAAGTTGTTCAAAAGTCTCTTTTGAGTTATGGACACATAGGAAACACAGTTTGAGACACCTTCATGTTTGGGGTTGACAAATAAAAGTAAGAAATTACAATAAGAAAAGAAATTGGACGAAAAAACAATAAATGGATATTTCATTGGTTATCCAGAAAAATCAAAAGGTTATGTGTTTTACTATCTACCCATAGTATAAGAGTTGTCAAAATTGAAAATGTTCAATTCATTAAGGATGGTGAAACTAGCAGGAGTTAAGCTTCACAGAATGTGGAGATCAAGGAAGTTAAAGTAAAGTTCTTATAGCTAGTACTTCTTCTTGAAGAGTTCTTTTTGTTCCTATGTTGTAGAAACACACAACAATAAAGAAGAATAACAAATTAATGATCCCAAGGTTAACAATGAGTTGGTATTAGAACAATCACAAGAAGTAGTATTAAGAAGATCTCATAAAAGAAAGAAAGTTTGTTATTTCAAATGATTATGTAGTTTATCTACAAGATTTAGAAAATGACTTAAGTATTGATAATTACCCACTTTCATTTTTAGAAGCCATTAATAGTGATAATTCTTATAAGTAGTTAGATGTTATGAATGATGAACTTAAATCAATGGCATAAAATGATGCATGGATCTTATGGAATTGCCAGAAGGATGCAAGAAAGTTGGGTGTAAATAGGTCTTTAAGACTAAATGTGACTCTCATGACAATATTGAACGTTATAAGACTCGAATTTTTGTCAAAGGTTTTATTAAAAAAGACATTGACTATAAGAAAACATTTTCACTTGTTTCTTAGAAAGATTATTTTAGAATTATCATAACATTAGTATCTCATTATGGTCTTGAGTTGCATAAAATGGATTAAAAACTACCTTCTGAATGTGGATTTAGAAGAGAATGTTTATATGGACCAACCAGTGGGGTTTACTGAAGAAGAAAAGGAACACATGGTGTTTAAGCTTGAGAAATCAATATATGGACTTAAGCAAGCTTATCAGCAATGGTATCTTATATCAATGATATTATTGTGTCCTTTGGATTTAAGGAAAACATTGTTAACCAATATATATTTGAAGGTTAGTAAGAGTAAATTATTATTTTTATTCTGTATGATGTTGATATCTTTTTTTGCGAGTAATGATCTTGGTTTATTAAGTGAGACTAAGTGGTTTTTCTCTAACTTTGAAATGAAAGATATAGGTGAGACATACTATGTGACATGAATAGAAATATTATATGATAGATCACAAGGGTAGTAAGTTTGTCTCAAAAAACATATACTAATAAAGTTTTAGAGAGATTCAAAATGGATAAATGTTCAACGTCTCTCGTTCCAATACAGAAAGGAGACAAGTTTAGTCTTATGCAATGTCCAAAGAATGATTTGGAACGAAAAGAGATGGAAGATATCACTTATGCATTTGTTGTTGGAAGTTTGATGTATGCTCAAACATGTATACATCTAACAGAATTTTACCGATGAATTTTTAATTTTTTTTACCGATGGAAAAATCTGTCGGTAAGGAAAATACGCATTTATAACAAAAAAAATTTGTCATTGATGAAATGGTAAAATGAGCGAGAATTTTCTTGTCCATTTTTCACTTACCGACGATAAATTTCGTTGGTAATGTATACGACTTTTACCAATGAAAAACTTCGTCGATAAATTCGTCGACAAAATGAGCGGCGAAATTCCCACCCATTTTTCTTATCTCTCTCTATGCGAACAACACTATATTTCTCTCTCACACGAATCAGTTTCTTCATTGTTCTTTCCTCTCATCTCAAGAGCATTTCTCTCCTTCTCTACAACCATTTTTCTCTCTCGGACAGTCATCTTTCCACACTTCTCCTATCTCAGCTCAAGCCACCACTATTGTGCATGCTATTGGAGGATGCCACCATTGCCGTTGGAGAACCACACGAAGCAGTGTTGTCAACTCTTTGTTGAGACTTTGGCAAGCGTACCAAATCGTTCAAGTAATAAAACCGGTAAGACCAGATATCGTTTCCCAAGAGACTCGTTGCACTAGACAATCATATAATTTCTAACTAACCTAGACTAAAGAATGCTTCCATAAAGTGAGTTTTGGTGTAATTAAAGTGACTATGAAACATAAATGATAAAAGTGATCTTAGGTACTCAAACACTTGGAAATTGTAAGATTAGAAAAGAAATGGAATGGTATTGTTGGGGGTATGCTTTCACCAACTTCACTCTTATGTAAATAAAATCACTTCCTCTTCATTAATATGTCAAAGTCAATATACTAATTTACTCAAACCCCAATCCCTTGGTAGAAAGAGCCTAGACTTCCTTATTAGGCTCAATCCCTTGGAAAACCTAACAATTAGTTCCGCATTAAGAAATGAGATTTTAAGACAACCAAAGGTCCTAGTTCTATCCCTAGAAACTATTTCCTTTAGGTGTTTAACCCAAGTCCGGATTTACCCAACATTTCCCAATATTAAGCAAACCCTAAAATCAAGTCATGGGTAGCTACTTCACAACAAGCATTAAGCGAAGGAGTTAAACACTAACAATCAATGAAAAAGGCATATATTCATTCAAAACAAAGTGATTTACATAAGAGTTCAGTGGCTACAACAATCCCCCAACGATAATAAAACTAGCTCTCCATTCAAGCTTACAAAAATGGAGGAAATGGAAGAAAGAAGAGAACCCAAGGAAGAAGATGGACTGTTCCACAGCTCCTAGCTCGCCTCCAAGAGCTTCAAAAGAGAGGAATCGTGTTTGGGCAGCAAAAGATCCAAAGCCCCTTGCGTGTTAGGTCTAAAAAGACCTAATTTTCCACATCAGCATTGCCACCGCTCAGCTGTACCCCAGCTGCACCCCAGCTGCAGACTTCGAGAGAGCTGGGCGCTCAGCTGTACCCTAGCTGCACCTCAGCTACAACATTCCAGAGAAGAATGAGGCTCAGCTGCACCCCAGCGGCAACATCAATCTTTGCTCAATATTTCTTCTTTTATGTTCATTCTTGCTTATGTGGTTCTTCCATTCTTCGATTTGGACAACAAGCTTCAGGTGCATGATCTAACAACAAAAAAGTGGGGATTAGTGAAGCAATTTAAATCAATTCAACTAAAGATGTAGCTACTTAGAAACTTAACAAATTGAGGCATAAAGAAGGTACAAAGCTAAGAAAGAGTTGACATTTTCTCTCAATTCACTACTGAAATCATAGCAAAATATGTCATTATCACTCTTCCATCAAGCAAATGGAATCACCACAGGTGATAGAGGAAAAACGTCTCCACTACATGAAGAAACGATGGTTGGGGTGTAGTGTGATGTTCGAGATGTAGGACACATGGTTGTCATGTGTTGTGCTGTTGAAGATGAAGAAAAAATGGTTGTTCAAAAACCAATTGGGGATTTTTCCCAATTTTAGGGTTTCAAAAACAACTTTAGTCTTTGATTTGTGTTTTGAAATAAATTGGATTGTTGTTTTCATTTAGGAATCAGGAAGATTGATAAAAAAAGATTAAAACATGAGGAAGCAGAAGAATGGGAAGGAGGAAGAAGATGAACCAGATCTGGATATTTACTAATGGGTTTACCGATGGATTGCTCCGTCGGTAATTTTTTCCTTCGGTAATTACCAACGAATTTTTTCCTTTGGTTATTAACAATGGATATTTCCTTTGGTTATTACTGATGGATTTACCAATGAAAAAATATGTCGGTAAAATTTACTGACGATACTTTTACCAACGGATGTTTGACCGTCAGTAATTTTACTTTGCCGACAGATTTTGCGCATTATTGATGAATTTTGGCCGTCAGTAATATCAGTTTTACCGACGGATGTTTTGGCCATAGTTAATATCAATTGACATGCTTGGTATACACCAAAGTAATCTAGGACTGAATCATTGGAAAAGTGCAAAGAAGGTTTTAAGATACCTACAAAGAACAAAGAATCACATGCTTACTTATAGAAAATTTGATCACCTTGAGGTAATCAGTTATATAGATTTAGACTTTTCCAGCTATATAAATAAAAGAAAATCTACTCTTGGTTATGTGTATCTTTTAGCCGAAAGAGCAATTTCATAGAAAAGTGTGAATCAGTCTGTCATTAATGCATCCACCATGGAAGCTGAATTTGTGGCATGCTTTGATGCTATAGTTCAAGCTAATTGGTTGTAAAACTTTATTTCAAGGCTTGAGTAGTCGACAATATTGCCAAGCCACTAGAAATTTATTGTGATAGTTCCATAACATTCTTCTTTTCTAAGAACAATAAGTATTCTAAAGGTGCTAAGCATATAGAATTGAAATACTTTGTTGTTAAAGAAGAAGTTCAAAAACATTGTTTCAATAAAACATATTAGCACCAACCTTATAATTGTTGACCCTTTAACAAAAGGGTTACTGCCAAATAGTTTGTTGGCCATGTGAATAATATAGGCATTACGTCTACCATTGAATGTTGACTTTTAATGTTATTATGCTTATGTGACACTCTAAGCTCTTTAATGTATAAGTTTTTGGAATTTGTGTTTTCTTCTTTATGTTTATGCATGCAAATTATGATGAAGAAAACAAATTATGTTGTTTTTATTGTTATTTAAATGACATTATGCTTGAACCCATAATGGACTTCTAAGTGTAAAGTCGTATTAAGGAGAAAGAGATGATACAGTAGTACATGTAAGGAAACATGTTGGTTGAATGATGTACAATGGTCATGACTTTTGTTTTTTATGTATATTTAATTATGAATAATGATCAAACTAATTTATGTTTATGTATTAAATCACATATTGTTATGATATCATATGAGTCAAGTGAAAGAATGTTAAAATTAATTGACGAGGTCCAAATGTGATTTAATAAAATATAAAGATTTATTGATTATTATGAGAAGTTATAATAAAAAAAATAAAAATCAACTTGATGTATGTTGGTTAAAAAAATTATTAAGATCTTATCTTTGGTTATAACGTTCTTTCACAACAAGCAAAAAACATAAAAAAATGAGAAGAAAAAAGAAACAAAAAAGATAAATGGGAAAAGGAGATTGAAGAATGTATTATTATGTATCTCCAATAGATAAAGGTTAATATATATTATTAATTTTGTTGTAAGAATTATGAATCTTAAAGATCCTAAAGTAATTTTTTGGAATGAGTAAAAAAACGTAAGGAATTACAAATTAATATTTTTAGCATATAATTATTAACATAAAGTTACATAGTATTTTTATGTAACTAAAAATATTTAATTTTAAAAAATAAATTAGAATTAATGTTGGATTTCCATTTCCTTAAATATGTATTTAATGAATGAGCCAAAACAGGTCTAAACAAATCAATGAGCCAAAATACTAAGTTCGCCTCACACTTTTTCTTGTGAGCCCGGGTATACAATTTTTATTTCATCTTTATCTCTGTTAAGTAATTTTTTTATAAAAGAATAAAAATCATGAGAAAGGAAAAATGATACCATAAAATATTCAATATTAAAAAGATGTATTTATTGTCAAATATTTATATAAAACTTATAATTGTATAAATTTAAATTATAGTACAAAATAACAATTGGATAAAAGTTAAATAATTATATAAAAAGGGTTTATTATAATACCAAATCATTTACTAATTTTGACAACTTTAATAAAACAAAGTTGATAAATTATACAAAATTTATTATGTCTATTATGTCTCTTTACTTTCTTTTTCTAAATTGTAACTAAATATCTTTCTTTTATATATTAATAAATATTATAATACTTTACTTAACCGAAATTGCGAAGAGAAAAAAAAAATTAAATTAATAATAATTCAAATTTAATCATATATATTTCATTTTTTGAATTTCATAGTGGTGACATTTTATAATAAATAGAAAATTCTTATACAATTGTGTGATAAAACTAGACTTGTGAAAGAGTTAGAAAACGAAAAAGAAAAATTATATAAATAAATCATTAAAACAATATTCTACATCATAAAATAAAATTCAACAAATAGAAATATTAAAAAGAAGTCAAAATGATCAAGTGCGTGTTCTAGACACAATTTGATACGCCATTGAGCTAAATTATATAAAGAAAAAAATGTGTAATTAAAGATATCATAAGATAGAAAATACTTTGGAAATCTAAGAAAATTTTTTAATCAATATGTCGTTGAGAGATGATGAAAATTGTTTGAGTAAATATTAAGGATAAAAGATAATAAAAATGATAAGATTTTAATATTACCTAATAAATGAAAGATTTACAGGATTGAACATTTGAAATTGAGAGTGAAACATTTTTATTTGAAAAAAAAACAAATAAAAATATTAAAAATGTGTACAAATAATCAAGTGTAAGATCTTAAATCTTTTTAATTAACTGAAATTATAATATCTCATTTTAATATAACCACATGAAAAAAAAATGTGTAATAAGAGGAAAAGTACTTTAAATATATAAGTATGATATAAAACAAACTAAACAAAAAGTGAAGAAAAAAGTGTTTAACAAAAGAAAAAAAAATTTAAAACTAAATATTATAAGAGAATAATATATATATATATATATATATATATATATATATATATATATATATATATATATATATATATGTATGTATGTACGTACGGGGATGGATATTGAGACTGTATAAGAATGAAGCCAGGTATGTAAATTACCTTTTTTATTGTGTTATTATTTTAATTATCTTTTTAATGCATGAAACATCCAATAAACTTTTAGTTAATTAGAATAACAAATAATTGACTTAAACTTGTAATACTTGGAAATGACTAATAATATATAAGAGTATACTATTTAGTTTTCTAGCCATAATTTTGTATGAAAAAAAGTATTTGTAGCTATTTCTATAATTATTAAATTGGTAGTGAAACAAGGCCCTTGCTCTTACAGTAAAAATGACTCGTTCCATTTTATGCGAAACTTGTATTCTATATTATCTTCTATGTGTTTGATTGGGAAAAAAAAAGTTTTACTTGTATAAATACTATAAATATGTCTTTGAAGGTATACAAATCCTTTTTAACTAAGATCGATAGAAAGTATTGTAAGACTTTTACTGGCATTTATTTTTGTTGTTTCTCATTTATTTATCAATTTGTGTTCATTACTTTTGCTTTCATCTAGATCTATTTATGTCTTGCATTCCTCTTTATCTTAATGCTCTTTCTAATATAATATCCAATCATTAAGAAAAATATGTATCTTAAATATCTATTGAATAAAAAAGATAATTTAACTTAAACAAAAAGCTAATCAAAACCTAATTTACATATTAGAGGAAATAGTTTGTCTATTGTTGTCTTATTTGGATCATGTCCTTTTTTGATATACAAGTGAGAGATCTTCCAAGACCTAAAATATTGATGAAGTAAAGGCTTTGTGAGTATGTCAGCAAGTTGATCATCAGTAGACACAAAGGAAACCCGAAACTTGCCTTTTTGGACATTTTCACGAACAAAATGATAGACTAAGGCTATATGTTTCATCCGAGAGTGAAAAACAGGATTAGCACTCAGAGTTGTGGCACCAAGATTGTCACAATAAATAACTGGATTGGTTGTGGGCATGTGACCAAGTTCAGTGAACAAGGATAGGACCCATAGAAGTTCACTGGCTATGTCAGCTAAGGCTTTGTATTCTGCTTTAGTTGAGGAACGAGCAATAGAACGTTGTTTTCGGGAGCTCCAAGAGATGGGAGTGCTACCAAGATACAACAAATAACCAGTGGTAGAGATATAATCATCTTTATCACCCGCCCAATCTGCATTGGAGTAAGCATGAAATGTTAGTGGAGCAGTTGCCGAGATGAAGATACCTTTGTTGCAAGAGCCCGCCAAATAACGGAGCACCCATTTGAGGGCAGACAATGCGTCGTTCTGGGGTGTTGCATGAACTGCGCAAGTTTTTTGGTGCTGAAGGCGATGTCCGGGCGAGTAAGACTTAAGTATTGAAGACTTCCCACGAGTGCGCGATACTCAGTTGGGCAAGGTAGGAGATCACTTGAATCCTTGAGTAATTGAGTACTTACGGACAAGGGAGTGGATGTTGGTTTGGTGTTAGCCATGCCTGATTTATGAAGAAGATCAATGATGTATTTCCTTTGTGAAAGAAATAGTCTTGTAGTGGAAGGAATTACTTCGACGCCCAAGAAATAGTTAAGACAACCAAGGTCTTTCAGTGAAAATCGAGCAGCAAGGGTAGATATAAGGTTGGACAACTCTGTAGAGGAACTCCCAATGACAATGATGTCATCAACATATACTAATAAATATAGTGTGGAACCTGATTTTTGGTAGATGAAGAGAGATGCATCTGCAGTTGAATTGATAAAGCCAAGAGAGAGTAGAAACACTCGAAGCTCCGTATACCAGGCGTGAGGTGCTTGCTTTAGCCCATAGAGTGCCTTTTTGAGGCGGCAAACATGATCAGGGAAAATTTTGTTGACAAAACCAGGGGGCTGGAGCATGAAAACTTCCTCTTTGAGCGTCCCTTGAAGAAATGCATTGTTGACATCAAGTTGGCGAATGGACCATCCTTGACGAACTGCAAGAGTGAGGACAATGCGAATGGTGACCGGTTTAACTACCGAACTGAATGTCTCTGTATAGTCCCAACCAGGACATTGGTGAAAACCTTTGGCGACTAGGCGAGCCTTGTACCGATCAATCGAGCCATCCGGGTGTCTTTTGATTCGAAAAACCCATTTGCAGCAAACCAAATTTTGAGTAGAGGACCGACTGACAAGTTCCCAAGTGTTGTTGCGGTGTAAGGCGTCAAACTCAGCTTGCATGGTTGAGCGCCAATCAGGGTCACGAAGAGCTTGGGTGATGGTGCTGGGCTCAGGTGGAGAAGAGGGTTGGACATGGAGGTTGAGCTTCTTGATGGGTTTGACAATGTTGTTTTTGGATCGGGTGATGATGCCTCCTCCATCGGTTTGAGGTATCCTGTTAGGGTTGACATTGGGTTGTGATGATGGCATGGAACATTGTGAGGATGGAGGTGATGAGGGGGATTCAAAGTGTTTGGTGGAGGGTTGGGTTGAAGTCGGGGAGTTGGGGAAAGATGAAGATGAAGGGGCAGCCAAAATTTCCTCTGGTGGGTTGACAGTGGTACTGAGCATTGGTTGGTTTATTGGATGGAGTATGGAAAGCTGAAGTGGGCCTCGTTGTTGCTCTACACTCGGACTGGCTTGAGGTGCTAGGGAGTTATACGGGAATTCAAATTCAACGAACTTGACATGGCGAGAGGTGTAGATCCTTCCTATGGTTGGATCGAGACATAAGTATGCATGTTGATCCGTCGAGTAACCTACAAAAACACACATAACAGACTTTGGTGCAAGTTTATGGTTAGCATATGGTTTAATCCAGGGAAAACACAAACAACCAAAACACTTTAACTTATGATAATCCAGGTTAATTTTGAGTAATTTGGAATAAGGTGACTGGTACCCAAGAATTGGTGTTGGGAGACGATTTATGAGATAGGCGGCTGTTGTCATGGCGTGAGGCCAATATGTGAGGGGCAAACCTGAGTGGTGGAGAAGAGAGAGACCAGTTTCGGCAATGTGCCGATTCCGGCGTTCGGAAATTCCATTGTGTTCAAGTGTATGAGGTGGGGTGGTGTGATGACTTATTCCTTGAGTGCTTAAAAACGGACGAAGACCAATATATTCACCACCATTATCCGTGTAAAGAATTTTGATGTTGCGATGAAAGAAATTTTCAACAAGCAACTTAAATTTGGGAAACAGAGTTTGCACATCAGATTTACGTTTTATCGGATATAGCCAAATATAACAAGTAAAATGATCAACAAACATGCAATAGTAGCGAAGACCATCAATGGATAAAACAGGGAAAGTCCATACATCAGAGAAAATTATTTCCAAAGGATAAGATGATTTAAGAGTGGATTCATTGAAAGGAAGTTTATGACTTTTATTAATTTGACATGAGTTGCAATCTGATTGCTGGAATTTATTTGAACCCAAAGAAAAATGCTGCTGAATAAATGTGAAGATAGAAGAGGAGGGATGCCCAAGTCTA
>NC_028352.1:10279314-10394134 GCF_000741045.1 Vigna radiata var. radiata | reverse complement strand
AGACATGGTCAGTCATGTCTTCAACGGAGACAGGAGAGCCAAGTGAGGCAAGGAGATCTGCAGTTTGCTTCAGAGAATGCATGTAGGTGGTGATGGACTGGGTACCTTTGGACGCCGTGTGGAGACGCTCCTTTAACTGCTTGAGGTGGCTACGAGATGCCTTGGCATAGGTGCGTTGGAGAAGAGTCCAGAGATTATGTGATGTCGTTGTTTGAGACACCAGGGATGCCACTTCAGGGGAGATAGTGGTGAGGAGAGCACCGTATATAAGACGGTCCTGTCGACGCCAGGTTTGATAAGCAGGATTCGGAGTTGGGGGTACACCGGTGGTGGAGATCATCATCGGCGGCGCAGGAAAGGATCCATCTGGATATTTGAGAAGATCATAGCCATCAAGAAGAGCTTCAACTTGAAGTTTCCTAGTGAGGTAATTTGAGGGTAGAAGCTTGGTGACACTGCTAAGGGTGATGCAAGTGAATGGTTTCAATGGCTCATGAGGGTTGCTAATAGATGAAGAGTTGTTGTTGGCCATGGGAGGCAAAAAAAATAAAAAAAGAAGGAGCGACATCCTATGTTGAGGAAAAAAACAAAAAAGATGAAGAGGATCATTTTAGGCTGATACCATATAGAAAGTATTTGAAATGAATTGATTTTAATCATTGGATTACAATAGTATAAATATACAAATTGATAACCCAATTTGAAAGAGTTAAAAGGAAATAAACTCCGGCAATTTAATATCAATTATTGTATTATCAATCATAATAATTGATATTTTAATATCAATTATTATAATATCAATCATTGATATCAATCATAATAATTGATATTTTAATATCAATTATTATAATATCAATCATAATAAATGATATTTAACACTGGCAATTAAATTAAATAAAGGGAAAGTAAATATACAAAAATTAGCTAATTAAGACTAATTATTACAATTTAAAACTAATTATTATAATTGATACATACTACGTTTATAACAAATTCCATTATTCTCAAATTTTTAATTTTCACATGGTGGAGTCCTACTCATTTAGAAAAAACAAAATTATAATTCGCTAACATGTATACAAAGAAGTCTATTATAATAAATTTGATAAAACTTCAATAGCATTTTGCATTGATCCTTGAAGTACACGAAATAAAAGTGATCACTCATGATCACAACTAAGTATACATCAAGAGAACAACACAAATGGCTTGAGCCAACATTTTATGCATATACCTACAATGTACACGAATTAAAAGATTATGAAAAATAATTTTTGAAATAGTTTGATCAGATAATTCAAGATTTAATATAAATGATTAATGTTTAGTCATTGTGTTAAATCTCAGACGAGAATTAAGATTCGCTTAATGTGTACATCTGAAATTATAATACATCTTAATATAAACTAACAATGCACCTAATAATAATTTATAATTTAATCGAATTATAAATTAATCAGACACCTAATACATATAAAATTATATAAACATAAAACATCAAGTAAATTTAAAATTAAGCAAACATCTAATATAAACCAAAAATCATAAAACTCACATTCAAGACAAACAAAGACTAAATTCTCAAAACATAGTCACATGTGCACCAAAGCTATGACGAGAAAGATGAGAAACTAACCTTAATTCAGAAAATTATTCTTAGGAAAAGATGTTTCCTAATGAACTACATATAAGAATGTCCACGTAACTTTTGATCACCAATGAAAGCTCTAACTCAAACAAAATAGGTGTTACACATGCTTTTTAGACAAAATTATGTCTCACCATTAAGAGATAAACGTTAAAAAAAGTTTTTATGTTTGACTATTACATATTAAACATAAATTTACATATGATGTGTATACAATAAACATACGTCTAACTTATAGGAATGAGACATAATTTTTTTTTTTTTTTACGTTTTCTCTTTACAGATCTTATGTGAACATTGATAATTTATTTATAAAAATGTTCATTTTTTTTTATGTATAAAAATGTCACCACACTTTTTTTTTATGTTTGTTGTCTATGACATAAGTTTAATAGCGATAAACAGTTTTTGGTGTTAGTGACTCCATTGGTGCACATACCAAACAATCCACATGCATAATTTATCTTAGATCTTCATTTTCTATATTTGTCACATCTTATCTTCATTTATCAATATGAACAAATGATCATACACTTGTTATTTTCTATAAATATAAACATGTGTAATCAATTATGATAATATTATTAAAGAAAGATATATAAAATGGTGAAAAAAAATACTTAAATTACTAGTATACAAAATTAAAATCTAAAATGTAAGCTCTAAATTATGCACTTATAAAAATTATTAAATATATAATCTACTTGAAATAATATGATGTGTTTTATTACTACATATCCCATAATAGATCTTCCCATTCTCATTTCTCATTCTATCCTAATTTAATAAATATAAGAATATAGCTAATTATTAAAAAAATGTTTAAGTCGTGTATTACACAACATAAATCTTATTATTAATTATCTATTGGGCATCACAAATTTTGATGGTGGATATTTGTTGTTATTCTAAACCCACTTTATTTTATTTCCTTAGTCAAGTATTTCAAAGAATATTTTTAAGATTCAATTGATCAAATTATTTTTTTAAATATAATTTCTCCCTCTCAATAATTTACATCTCTCTTAATAATATACAGCATATTTTTCGTTTACACTTCCACAATATTTTTGTAACATTTTTCTAAAATTATACAAGCCTTATTCATGAACATGAAACTATATTTTACACAATCTACATTATTATCCTTTTTTTTATATTGTTTTAGTTCCTTACTTCTATACAATTTTGACCCTTTAATTTTAATAATCGATAAACTTATTCAATTTTTAGCTCCATTATTCATTAAAACTTAACAGAAATTTAATCAATTTTCCCGATAATTAAAATATAATGAATCTAAACTACATTAAAAATTAAAATTCTGGATGATTGAAAACAAAAACACAAACTATGAAAATAATATTTAGAAAAACAAAACTTAATGAAATAAAGAAAAAAAAAATACAACTAAACCATATTTTTTCATACGCCATACACTAACACAAAATCAAACTCATAACCACGTGTTTAAGAAATAAAGATCATTAAGAGAATCATGTGAAAACATGTTATACTCACATGATAATTTTCTTTTGATTATTTGACAAACAAATTACAAATATCCACGTGTCATTATACCATTGTCTCCTTGGATAAGCTTGTTCTTGCTGCAATTCACAAAAGCCTCCCACTTTCCCCTACCCAAAGAAGCAAAGCAATGCCTCTCTGTCTGTGAATATTTTCACTGCTATGCCGCGAAACTTCTGATCTCGGCCAACACTCCCTCTCTCTCTTCCCGATGGCCACTGTTACTTCTTCCTTCCATTTCTCCACTCTCACTCAATCTTCGCAGAGGAACTTCACCCTCTCTTCCAATTCACCAACCTTTCGCTTCCGCGTTGGTTTCTCATGCCACTATCTTGGAGTTCGAGCTTCCAGTTATGCTTCCAAAATGGTTGTTCGCTGCTCCTCTTCCTCTGTCACAGGTTTGTTTGGCTCCCCACTAAGTGAGGAAAGAAGGGTTCAACTTTATACGAGTTTTGAGCACCTTTTGGTTCTCTGAGAATTGGGTTGTTTTCATTTTTTGTTTTTGTTTTCTAATTTTTGGAGTTGAAAATGATCTTTGAATTGCAGGTGTATGGTTGTCAATTTTTAAGTTTGTTTTTTAAATTTGTTTTGCAAGCGGATTTTTAAGGAGGGATTTGTTTTTCTGAGGATAATGTTGCCATTGAAAGTGCGGTTGATGCGGTTTGGACCTAGTTTTGTAGTTTTATTTGTAACCAGTGGATGTAATTCCTAGTGGCTCTATGTACAATTGACTGGGAAATTATCTGGATTGATGCCATCTTGTTTTGTTTGTGATGATTTTTTTTTTTTTTTTTTTGTGTGTGATTGTCAAACTGAAATTCTTTGCAGCTCTTTCTTGCAGAAATGAGTGTAGTTTCGATTTTCAATGTTATCATCAGGTGATTTGGTTTTTAATACGAAGACGTGGTTACTGAGATATATGTTAGTGATGTTAAGCTAAATGAAATCTGTTGACAACTGAGCATGTGATGTAGTGTCAAATGGTTCCAAAGTAGGTTCCTTTGTCGTTCTAATATTCATAGTGTGAAATGGGCAAAAGGAATAAAAAATTAAATGGAATCTTGTTATCAACAGTTGGTTATGGGTTGTTTACACACTTGATCTGCAGACCCTCCAACTGTTTCTGAGACAAAGTTAAATTTTCTCAAGGAATATAAGCGACCAATTCCAAGTATCTACAACACGGTGCTGCAAGAGCTCATTGTTCAGCAACATTTAATGAGATACAAGAGATCATATCGCTATGACGCTGTATTTGCCCTTGGCTTTGTCACTGTATATGAGCAACTCATGGAAGGGTATCCAAGTGATGAGGACCGAGATGCGATCTTCCAAGCATACATTAAGGCACTGAAAGAAGATCCTGAACAATACAGGTCAAAATATTGAATAATTTGGACTTTTCCATTTCTGTGATTCCTATTCCAAATCATCAACTTACTGATAAGGAATTGAGAACTAATAATGGCTATGAGCCACTGGAAACTGTTTCACTTAAACTCACCAAAGCCCTAATGCTGTGTGCTTGGGGGACATTTGGGTGCTTCCAAACATGATTTTGAACCCAGAATCATGTTCTTAGCAGTTGCTACAAATTATGGAACATGATTTTGTGATTTATGAATCATGTTTGGTGTGCTTACTCCAAGCATGACATTGGAGTTTTAGCACGTAAAATCATGTTTTAGGCTGTTGATACCCATACTATTGCTTAAATACAGACAAATGATTCTCTGCTTGAATAATAAATCCTGATGTATTGTCTTTGTTTGCAATTTGACTGCAATTAGAAGGTATAGTACTCACTGCCACCCAGGCACGCATTATTAATATCATCAATTATTGCTGTGAAATGAAAAAAAAAAAGGTTCTGAAATTTAATCTGCATGTTTAAAAGTATAAGAATGAATTACTTTTCCTAAAACCTGTTGAAGGAAAAAGAAGTTGGGTGAAATACAAGGTCCATTGTCTGTACTGTGTGAAAAATTGTTATATCAATTTCGTTGAATTTTTGTTGCAAATAATTATCTTCTATATTTCCCTCTACAGAGTTGATGCAAAGAAATTGGAAGAATGGGCTCGAGCTCAAAACTCAACTTCACTAATTGAATTCTCATCCAGAGAAGGAGAAGTTGAGGGAATATTAAAGGATATTGCAGAAAGAGCAGGAGGAAAGGGGGATTTCAGTTACAGTCGTTTCTTCGCAATAGGCCTCTTTCGCCTTCTTGAGTTAGCAAATGCTATGGAACCAACAATTTTGGAAAAGGTTACCCAATTCATTTAAGGCATCATATATTGATTATTTTTAACAAAAACTTCATGCTTGACATCATTATGCACTTTAACATCCTTATTTACCAAGCCCAAATTGGTCAATTTATCAGCATAATGGTTTCCATCCCTAAAAATATGTGAAGCTTTAAATTCGATACACAATAAATCTTTGGACGTTTCCTCCATCCACCTCCGAGAATCCAAGGAACAATCCTTTGTGAAAAGAAGGCTTTGCACACTAAAACAAAATCACACTCCAGCCAAAGATGTCTAAATCCAACACTCCAAGCATACTGTACTACATAAATGACTCCCATAAGTTCAGCATAGAGAGTGTTTTGAACTCCATAAAAAGAAGAAAGGTTGTCAATATATTCCCCTGTTGTCTCGAAAAATATAAGCACAAACAGCCAAATTAGGACAACCCTTTACGGTATCATACTCAAGTAGCCTTTAGAAACTCCCAAATAACTTGGGTCAAAGAGTCCTGAGTCCAACTACAAAAGGGATTGTTATCACTCTCTATCCAAAATCTTAAAACAATGAGTTCAATTTTATGTAATATTTTACTTTCTCATTTTTATCCAATGTAGGACTTAGATTCACACTTGGAATTCTAATACCAATAACAAACTTTATTAGAGAAACTAGAGGACTGCAATTTTCTTTTTGAAAAGGAATAAATAATCGTAGAATAACCAAAAGTGAGATGAGAAAAAAATTGTTTCAACCAGGACCAAATTTTAAAAGAAGTTGAGTATTGAAAGAATACATGAAAAATAATCATATATAATTTGATTTACGTACATATTTTTAATAATTTGAAATTTAGATTGTCGAGTCTATTTCTCACTCATACCAGTCTAAAACGAAAATTTTAAGACTATCAAACATTTTTAAACATCTCTTTTCTGGGCTGTTTGGGTTTGATGAGATAAGGGTCTTGATATGATCTCACTTCTTCCAAGTTCAGGCCTCATTGGTGGACTTACTCACATAATTTTCTTTAATCTATATGTAAAATATTGATTTCATTATTTTTCTTCTGCTGAAATAATTGTACGACATGTGAAGAGAAACACTCCATCTTTTGTAATAAGCATATTAGGACTTTAATATTATTGTTTGCAATAGAAATTGAATTCTATATCAGCAGAATAAATGTGTACACTCAACGTGACAGTGTATCTACGTACTGTGGATCAGAATAGTTGTTTCTATTATTATTTAATAAGTAGAGATGCATCATATAAATATATATATACACACTTGTGTGTGTCTGTTTATGTATGTATATGTATATAATAGTACTGATTTACATTATCACCCATGTAATTGTCTGGCCATAGAATATGAATCATACACAACAATTGTAGGCGCCAAATCACAGATAAAACTAACAATTTCAGCATAAGAGAAGATATGACAATGGAATAGAGGAGGATGCATTTAAGACCTTGATTATGAGTAAACCTATCTACTTTCTACCGCAAAATTACTTTCTATATAGGATTATTTATCAATCAATCTCTGGTGTTAATCCAACAGCTTTGTGCGGTTTTGAATGTCAACAAAAGAAGCGTGGATCGGGATTTGGATGTGTATCGTAACTTGCTTTCTAAGTTGGTTCAAGCTAAAGAGTTGCTAAAGGAATATGTTGACAGGTAAAATATTAGATCTCGGCATCTTGCAATGCCATCTATTGAGTTTAGTGATTTGTCATCTTGCAATGCTATTTAGTGAAAATTCCCTTCCAAGGAGTTTTCATCCATGATAGAATCTACAAATATCGCGTTTATTCAGTGATTTTTTTTTCCATTCTAAACCTTTTAGTCTGCAGTTGTAATCTACTAATTCTTTGGCAGTTTAGTCCATTAAGCTCATGAACACATTATTCCAAATGTTCAACTTTTGTAGAAAATGACATCACAAACGTCATAGCAACGTACTAAAAACTTTGGTATTGACTTTAGTCAAATTTGAGGTGGTTTGCCCCAGCCTATTTTATGAAGCTTTTTAGACAAAGATTCAACATTCATTACAAATTTCCTATTTAGAAAAGATATGATTACAAACTTTCTAGTTATAAACTGAGAACATTCGTATCAAGGTGTCTTTCTAACTTTTTGTTGAGTATATGGGTAAAATATGTTTTTGGTTTCTTTATAACTTCCAAAGATCAATTTTAGTTTCTCTAAAAAGTTCTATATTTTTTGTTTCCTAATTTTGAAATATACAAATTTTAGTGCTCTTGCTACAATCTGAACCGGTTTTTATCCTATAGCAAGCATTATCTAATCCACTTGAAAGATAAAAAATGATACATTTTATAATTAGAATGATTGAAAAAGGAAGATTTTGAGAGACAAAAACTGAATTAAAAGTTTTAGAAAGTCCAAAAACACATTTTTAGTTGTAGGAAGACCAAAAACACATTTTGCCCTAAATATTTTTTAGTCGAGTTATTTTACCACTGATAACAATTAGTTCCCATTTGCTCCATAATGCTTGCAGTAGCCTGTGTCGATACCCATATCTACTCAGCAGTCAGCATTTGGATTTCTTTACCTGAACTGTTGTTCCAGTAGAGGTTATATTTACCTTGTTTTGTTTTCCTCAGCAAGATCTTGACTCTGAAATAATCTTTGCTTCAGGGAGAAGAAGAAAAGAGAAGAAAGGGCTGAACCACAAAAGACTAATGAGGCCATTACCCAACAATTTTCTAGCCTTTAGTTATGGGGTTTTCTCTCAAATGATCACCTTGTAAGAATTGGTATTCTTGACTTGTTCTTTTTTGTTGTTGTTGGTCTTGTGCATTGGGTGAATCAGAGTGGGGCAATACTATCATCATGCTTTTGTATACTGTACTCGATCTATCTTCATCCATGGTGATCCAGCTAAATCCCACTTTCTGCTCAACCACAATCTACCTGTTCAACACAGTCTTGTGTAATCTTCTCTAAGATGTATTTTTTTTTTCTACTACACGGTCGCAGATGTATTTTGTAGTTCAAATACACACCCCGGGAAAGCATATGATATGGTAATTGAAATTGAAATTCTTCATATTTCAGAATCTTACATGTTCTGGAGCGAATGTCTAGTTCACATCTAGCATATTTCAAACAAACACGCATTTTAGATTTGTTATTTCCTTGCAACTTATTGGACTATCGGTTTACACCTAACCGAAAACTGCAAGACCAAGATATATTGGATAGTCACGTAACATATTTTCACACAAACTTTACAAAGTAATATGAATTTAATTGAATTTTGTTCACCGATATTTGCACATTTTAACTAGAATTTGCAATGATACCAAGTCAATACTCTAACTCCTCACACTCTTCCGAGTAGCCACCAAAGCTGTGTATAAGTTAACACCGATAAGAGAGGTTATTTCTTCCTGCACCCACATACTTCATTTTGTTACGGACAACCTGCACCTGCAGACTAACAAGATAAAATATTACACATTTGTATTGCCCTTTCTTCTTTTATTCTTTTGCATGGTGTTTATTGCATGGAGATAATGTGAAGTTGTTGTTGGTGCAAGTAATCGATTCTCAATACAGAATATCGATTATGGTTGTACGAGAATTTGCCAAGAATGAGACGAGAGAAAACATTCATGGTATAAACGTTCAAGAGAATTGATTCTAGACCGAAGAGAATTAATTCTCCTTTGTATTATTTTTTAAAAAATCGATTGTGTTGTGTCTGTTTTAAGATAATAGAATAAGGAGAACCAATTTTCCTGACATAGGGAATCGATTCCCTTCTCTACCTCTTTTTGCATTTTGATTTGTTATTTTGAAGGAGGTGTTGGTCAGCTGCATGGTGGGGATATGGTTTTACTCTTGCTGGTGGTGGATACCTTTCGTGGTCACAGCAGTGTTGTGGAGGTGGCGGTTAGGATCTCCTACTCGCGGTGTTGGTGACTTGGCGGTGTTCCTGGCATCATGCTCATGGTGCAGTCCCAGGTAGTGTAGCCTGATAATGCCATTGCTGGTTTGGCCTGGAGGTGTAGCTTGATTGTGCTGTCCATGGCTGTCGTGGAGTTACTACAAATGAAGATGGGTTCTAATAGGAGGAGGATGAGTTCTAATAATAATAATAATATAAAAATAATAATAATAATTATTATTATTATTATATTAATAATAGTAATACTAATACTTTTGTAATTTTAAATAGCAATTTCAATTTTATTTTAACATTATTTTCATTATTTATATTTAAATTTATATCATATTTATCATCAAAAAGAAAATGATAATTATTTAATTTTATTATTATTATTTTTTTATCTATCATACTTAAATTACATCATACATATTTCAAATCTACTTAAATAAATGTAATTTGTATTCTGAATTGTCTTCTATTAAAAAAAAAAAATTGCCCTAATATGCGCATGCCGGTTTACTCAATAACTTTTTTCCTCAATACTTTCATAATCTCAGGCCAAAATTAGCCCTTATAGATGGAGTCTACTTGAAATTATGTATTACAACTGCAATTGTTGTATCCCAGCATCCCAATACATTTATCCTGTTTACAGGCATAATGCTTCAAGAATTGAGAATAATGATTTTCACATTGATAGAAGGCACAAATATTTGGAAGGGGTTAACTACTGGTAATTAGTATAGGAAATTTCAGCTGCATAACACTATAATTGTCTAAATAACGAAGGATCTAACTAAGACGAGAAGGGTCAATGTCATATGGGATTTTAAATGTATCTGCTGCACCAAACTTCCGAAATTCCTCTGATGGAGAGGCATCTTCATCACTGTCATCTTCCTCAACCTCTTGGCGTGGTGATAAAGGATCATACATACTTTTAGACTTGCAATCACCAGTGGATAGCATGCTAACCTGGCCAAGGTGAGAAATCTCAACCACAACTGTATCATCATCAGCTGGAAGGGGTTGCTTCCAAGGCTCCCCATCAATCCTCATGAATGTATGATCTGCAGCACCTTTCCGAAACTCAAAACGGATTCTGTGTGCCTGATGAACAAGGAAAAGGCCAGATAGAAACTGGTATTTAACTTTTTTTCAACAATCTTATAAATTTCTGAGTCAACTTGTGAAAATAGTTTCTGAGTAAATTTGATATAGATAAATTAATGTTGCAGTCTCAGTAACAAGCTGCAAAAGCAAAACTATAGCCATTATTTTATCGTATCACATATACCTGAGCAAGACGCGTTCCGTGTCCTTTTGGAGCATACAAAACAAGGCCATGCCACGCATTTCTAAAACCAACAATTTCTAGTAGGCCATCATCAACAAATGGTGGTGTCAAATCTCTCTGTATTCAATCAAGAAACCTTAGTTTTCTAAGAGAAAAAACAAAAAACAGAAAACTAGCATGAGAGTATTATATATTCACCAGTAGTACTTAATCTCAAAACTAGCAGGTAAGAAATATTTCGCAAAATAAACAAAAACTGCAGCATTAGCATATGGAAATTACGTCACTCTGCTTTCTCCTGTTAGGTGTACCCCATGGATTTAGTCCACCAGAAAAGCTGGGCAAGTTAAGACATACAATTGACCTGATACTGTACATTCAATGGAAAGGGTCATATTAGGCGTTATTCAGGAAGTAAACATAGGCAGCACGCAGAAGACAACAGAGGGAATAAAGTAAAAGTAAATTTTTATACTTTATCTGGTCTTTTATAAACATCTACATACAATAAGTTTCCAATGTGAGTCAAAAAAAAACAATAGCAACCACCATTATAAAGAGCAATTGATTGTCTCTTGAAAGATTGACCTTTGGCCAGTTGAAAATTATTCTTTAAATAACCTTATTTTTGTCATCTTAGCGTTTGAATGTTTCCCTTAAATATGTGGTTAAGTATATAAAATGATTTACCTAGGAGGTATGTGTAGGTCTTGCCATTCACCATGCCTTTTCATGAATTTTACTTTAGTCAGTTGTGCTATGTTCCTGCATTAGAAATCATATTAGATTACCTTTATGTGGTAGGTACAAATGCATGCTCATTAAACTGGCATACAAAACTCTGTTTAAATTACTAGAAATGCTCTGAATCTCCTTTATCAAACACTGTTACAATCCATCCTATATATGAATTTCACAAACTAAACAAGAAAATAAAAAACAATCTAAAACAACCCTCAGCTTATGAGTGCTGATCACGTTTTGTTTCCACATGTATCATTGTCAACGGTACGCTCTGATAAATGGTCCGAATTATACACAAGACTGAAAAGACATAAGCAAACCAAATATAGGATACCATTAAGTTTTGTTTTACTATATTTGTTATCTAATTGACCACAACTAAATAAAGTTGGACTTTTGAAATAGCAGAGCGCTATTATTCTGATATAGTGCCAATATTTATTTCAAATGCTTGCTAGTTCCAAATCACTGGTCAGTGGCCGCCATGACCAGCTTTACCGCCACACCAAAAACAAACTTTTAAAAGGTCGGGAAGCTACCTAGTAAATGTAAAAGTGGACATGGGTCAATTATGGAATCTACAATATGATACACTTTAACTATGTAAGAAAATAAAACTATTTTATTCTTAACAATCTCATACATTACATTATCACCACCTCTATTTATAACAATCAAACCCTCTAAAATAAAAAAATAAAAATTGATTGAAATGAATAGAAGGATTCAAAAGATATTTTCTTCTGATCAATATAAAGATACTAAGGATATTTTTCTCCTAATAATTAGCTATTTAAAAATTTCTCTTCAAATTGGTTAATGAATATTAATCATTCTCAACATGTCTATGAGATCTTGAAATCTATCATGAGAAAATCCCTTAGTGAAAAAGTTTGCTATGAGAAGTCAACATGGGTTGTAACCACAAGGCCTATGTTAAGATTATCTTTGATGAAATTCATGTTGATTTCAATATGTTTGGTCCTATCATATGTACCAGATTATAGACAATACTTATGGCTGACTTGTTATCAAAGTAGAATTGCATACAGATGTCAACCTTTACTTTAAGGTCATCTATATGATTTTCATCTAGTCCTTCATATATACCTTGAGCAAGGCCACAAAATTAAGTTTTTGCGCTAGAACGAGATACTCCATCCTGTTTTTTTTTTTTTTTTTTTTTTTTTTTCTCAATATTACCAAAATTTTTCCAAAATCAGATACTCTTATATGTAATACTTGAGCTTTTAAAATTTTAGGAGTCAACAAGGTGCAAGATGGGCTTTTTGTCAAAATCATTCTAACTAATTGATCAAAGTTACAAAGGTGTCTATATGAATATTGTAGGCAAAAGAAGAAGATGATGAAGATCAATATTAAGAGTAAATTTTGATGATGATAAAAGCAAGTCCAAGAACTCAAAATGATGACAAAAGATATTGGAAGACTTGTATTTTATTTATGTATGTTCTTAAGCTATTGTAATAAGTCATACTAGTGAATAAATTATGTATAGGACTTGGCTTAGAGAGTCACAAAGCAGCATGCACAAGATCACTCAAGGAAAGTTTTATTTTTCATAAAAGCTATGTGATAATCGATTATCACTAATGATAATCGATTATCCAAATGAAATCCAATTTTACACAAAAGACTATGTGATAATCGATTACTCACTTTTAATAATCGATTATTATAGCAAGAAAATGTTTTTTTAAAAAGCTTATATGATAATCGACTTCTATGATAATCAATTATCCCTTGAAATAACTGATTATTAGCGATAGTTGTGACTTGACTCTTCATGTTCTTGACTTAATTTTTGAAAGAGAAAGTCTATATAAATTTGGCTAAACCTAATTTTGAAGAAGAACTTTTCATTCAAAGGTTTAGAGTTGTGACTGCTAGAGAAACTCTCCTTGTTTGTGAAAAGAGGATTTGAAAAACCTAGTGTAGGTAGAGCGATAACTTTCACCAAGTGAGTTCTTGGGTGATTGAGTATTGTTGTGGTTGCTAAGAGAAGTTGTTCATTCTTTGTGTCACTCAAAGGAGGTGGTCCATTCCTCATGTGATTCAAGGAAAGTGTTTTTCATCTCTTGTGTCTTCAAGAGAGGTGTTTTATAAACTTCAAACTCTTTTTGTAATTGTAAGTTTGGTTTATTTTATAGAGATTAACAACTAGACGTAGGGTCATTTGATCCAAACTAGTAAAAAATACTTTGTGTAATCTTCTCTTTTCCTACACTCTTTTAAATTATTTGTTGTTATTATAAAGGAAAGGATTTTAATTGAACTTTTATCTTAAAAAGGGAAAAACTTTGTAAAAGTACAATTTCTATTAGCAAACTAATTCACTCCCCTCTTGATTTTGTCCAAACATAAATATTTTGTTGCACGATTCTAACAATGAATATAAAGTATAGGAAAGGAAACACATGATCAAAGCTACAAATGTGTCTGTTTTATTGATGAAAAAGCCTGAATAAATCTTTATTCCCTTTCATTGTCTTAAATGGTCAATGCACTTAAATATTACCAAATACATACTTGGATAAAGATCTGGGAAATCTAGAAAAATTCAGCACACTTAAAAGTTAAGACCTATTAAGAAAGATGGCAAAAATTGCAATAGAATGAAGATGGCTTAAAAATATATGGTCAAAGCATCAGGGTTCCAAATTAAGTGTTGATAAGTAGTTCTCGCATATTTCATAAATGTTTACAATGACAGGTTTTAATGAACTGACCTATCGGCACGGTGCAAAAGAGGAGTAAGAAACCATCCTTGTGAGCATCCAAGCTTAGCATAAGTAGTCTAACGAGTGCATTCAAATCAAGACCAGAATATCAGTTTTTAAAAATTTCTGAGCAAGAGTACATATCTCTTCCTTTCCTTTCAAGAGTGAGAAAGTCAAAGAAATACTGTCATTTACCAACTGCACATTATTTTAGCATATAATTATAGCACTGAAGGAACAACTGCATACCTGATTAACCAACTGGTTTTTGAATTTTTCAGGATTCTTCTTTCGTTCTGAATGAAATGCATAAGACACTTGAGCATCCATTCCTACAGTCAACAGTGGGTGATAATTTAACAAGCACTAAAGTAGGACAGATAAATAAAACTCCTCCAATATAATCAACCATCTAAACATTCTAAGAAAAGATAAAAGTAATCAGGCTATAAACAAGAAAAATAGCAATGCAGTTGACAATCAATGAATTTAATTTAATAGGCAGATTCGCATAATATATTAGTACATATTCACATTTACCTTATAGTTCAAGTTTTCTGTGTACATTTATTTATATTGGAACTTGCAGTGTCATTATTTGCTAAAACCTAATCTATAAGAGATCAATGGATTGGAAAAGGCCAAGTTAACGCAACAAAGTGTCAATCAACTAATAATATTCTTCCATAAGTGGAAAACAATTTTAGAGTCCATGAAGTTTAGCCACAGAAGAGCCAGGAATAACTATTCTTACTTACCCATGCTGAAGTAATTCCAAAATCCCCCACGAAACGTGTGGCAACCTTCCTGAAAAGCAGTTAACAACATCCTTTAAAAATTCAAAATTAAAATTGAGGGCGGCACAAAAATTCTTTGACAAGAACCGTCATCCCTCAGTTTCAATAACTGAACTCAATATTAAAACAAAATAGGAAACCCAATAAAATCAGCAGAAGATTTTATTATACTTTTGTGCAGAGTCCCCCAAATAACAAGGTCCTAATCTCTATTTAATGGGACCCAAATGGAATAATGTTGAAAATAATGTGTTAAAAAGTGTGGTTCTGGCATTTCTCACTAGAAAAAGAAGCATATAAAACTTTCATTGCAAAACACACAAAAAATGAAGGCATTTTTCTCTTTGAACTGACCAAATTGCACCGTGAATCATATTTCTCAGAAGATTGTGAAATAGTATTTAGTGAATCATGGAATGTCTTACCATATTAAGCTCATCTGCTTCAGATACACGATGGAAGGCATGCAAAGAATGTGGTAGCTCAAGTGGTGGAATTGGATCACATGAACCTACTTTAGGAGCTCTCATTCTCATGAGAATGTGCCAGCTGAAGGTTAGGGAAGTGAAGAAAAAGTTATCAGAAACAACATTTTGTAGAATGTATGCAGAAACTGAATAAAAAATGTGTTAAACATTCATCTATTTGCTCTGGATTAAGGGGCATAAGGACTGAACTTGTGAAGTAGCTCAAAGTCTAAGAAAACACATTGCAGTGTCAATGAATCAATCAAAACAAAAAGCTCTAGTTTTCAATTTGGACTTATTACAAAACCAACATGTCTGCATCTATACACAGCTATGCCATTCGCAACTATACTGTTATTTAGCCATGCAAACAATCAAACCAGGAATCATAACCTGGTCACATAAATTTATTTATCGAATATCAATTATAAGGAAATAGGAGTATTGTACTAAGAAAAATGACATTAATCTAAATGTCAGCCATCTATGCATAAGAATAATAAAATAATCTCAAAAATTAAATAATAGACTCAGACAACATTACTTGTCAATTTTTATTTCCTTTGCCTTCATGACTTGATTTAAAAATGACTCTACTGATCCTTGATCTGTTGTTGGATTCTTCTTCCCCTGTAACGCATAAAAAATGTGTTTATAGTCAATGACTGTTGAAAACTTCCTAACTTCTAGCATAAATAGAAAAACATTAAAGGAGCTAGAAATCTTTATATATACAGGAAACAAACGGCTACAATATTAGGAAGAAAAGGTAAGAAGTTCAGGAATATGCCAACATAATAACACGCTCCCTATAAAAGTAAATCCAATCAAACAAAGAATTGGCAAAATAAAAACTTTCCATATAAAACTGTAGATCTAATACTATGAAGTTCATGACAGTGAAAAACAGGTATAGTATTCTAAATGCGCTATAAAGTTTCACTGTATGTTTTTCCTACCCAACCAAATGCAAAAGGCAGATTATTCCCTGTGCCCAGTGGCACAGTGGCAATAGGTGGAGGGTGAGATAATTTGAGATCACAAACAACTCCAAGAAGCCAGCCTGCTGTTCCATCACCCCCTGCAACCTAAAGCCAAGATACATATCAGAAACTCAAACAAAGACCACAAGCATTAAATTTCCTCACTAACAAAATAAAAAACCACTACCCATTAAATATTTTTCTCATCAAAACTCACAATTAACTTCAATTTCTTCATGATCGTTTTAGCAAACTGATCACCCTGTTGATTAAGGCTTTCCAAATTAGCATACACCGTTCTGAGAACCTCATCAGGCGCCTGCTCCCCCAAATCAAAAACCTGAAAAATTACAACTTCATGAGTTTAATAACCTGACTTCTCTAAAACGGGCTACTCAATTCAAAAGGTAAAGTAAATTTTATCAGTTGTTGATAACAATATCAACATCCATAATAAATCATATATGTGATAGAACACCAACGACTGATTTTCTTGTTCACCACTGAGATAAGATAGATTGTGTAAACCAAAAGTCACTCGAATAAAAACTACTTGATAAACTTTAAGGATCAGACCCTTCTGAACTGAGCAGCTCACTTAAGGGTGTATTTGGATTAAATTCAATTCTTCCATAGTTGATTCCAATTCCAATTCCATGTTGAAAGTCAAAGCAACATATACTTGCTTCCACTTTTTCAATATTTGGATGTGAATTAAGATTCCAGAATCAATTCCGGTCTCCAGACAAGAATTAAAAGGGTAAATTAAAGCATGTCAACACGAGAAAGTCAATTATTAATATAAGTTGTTTTGACGCGAAAACCAATGGCTAATATTTCACGCACATACGAGAATATTTATTTGAATTTTCTTCATTGAAAATCCCCACCATCAAAATCCCATACCAGTTTATTCCACTATTTAAAATTTCTTTCTTAAGTTCCCAGACTAAAATCTCAGGAAAAAAATGTCACAGGAAGAGATCCAAACTCATGCACATAGTCAACCAATCCCAAACACGTCAGAATAGAACATCAACAGTTAATTTTCTGGATATGATATTCAATGTGAGGTTAATTATCAACCTGTTTTGGATTAAGTAAATTGCGATAGGTTTGGAGAAGATCTCCTCCGAGTTGACCGCCACTCTTGGAGTTGATAAAAACGAGGACGGGACACTCAGGCTCGTGGCCCTTATTTCCAACGAGAGAGCCCGGTACGAGAATGTGGTCGGGAATTATGAAGTTGCTGATGAAGGAAGAAGAAGCCATTGCCTGGTTTGATGCCATGTCACGTGCAGCAGCACAGAGAGACGAACAAATTGAGGCGAAAGTCACGTGACGTGGCTGCTATGTTCCTCCGATTATCTTCGAATTGAGTTTGGGAATTTGATGGGGCGAATGGTGAGAACTGGAATTGGGAGTGTGAGCAGAATAGAAATGAGGAATGCAAAGCATAAAGTTGAGTTGACCTGAACTGTGTGCAAACGCAATGACAGCGTTGGAAAGCAACTACGAGGTTTCTTGTTTACGTGTATGTTTGGTTTTTTGGGATCCCAGTGGGGTATACGGCTAAAAGAGACTGAAGTAGAGACAGATATGAGACAGATATATTTTTAGCAACTGTATATTTTTTTTATCCTGATTTTAATTTTTTTTTTATAATTTTTTATATGATGAAATGTGTCATTACTTTATTGGATAATATTTTTTTAATATATTAATTTTTATGGTTTGTCCTTTTCTTTTGTTATTTTGATATTTATAAGATTTTAGTTCTTGATCATTGAAAAAGTCTTACTGCTGTTAATTAATGATATTACACTTATAATATGGTTTTATCTGAATATAAAGGATCACTTACCATATTGGCATGACATCTTATATATTACATTATCATTGAGAATAAGAAAATGACATAAAGACCAAAATATAGTAAATTGAACATATGATAGAATTGATTTATATATTTAATATAAAACTACTTTTCAACTTAATTTTACTATTTTTATGATGTTACCGAGTACTATATCTGTAATAAGAATATATGCCTTTTCTAAAGTCATGTACAATTAATAGCACTATTTCTTGTGAAAGGAAATCATGATTCTTGAATATTTAAAATGACAATACAAGCTTACCAAGATAAATACAAAATAGGTAGAGTACAATAAACAATTCTATGATCAAACGTAAGCAGAGAAAATCAAATATGGTTGATGTTCTTTTTAAGAAAACACACCCTGCTTACTATGATTGGAGCAAAATTTCTTAAGTTTGATATAAAAAGAATTTTATTAGAAGGATAATGATATTTTGACAATATTTTAACATTATCTACATGTTATTATGTAATTGGTCCATATTGATGTTTATGATTATTGTCACGGTATCATTATTCTTCTCAAAATGATGGGTTTTTCAAGAGTTCTTTAAGAGTCACCAAATTTATTTTCAACTAGATTAAAAAGGTAAAATGTTTTATGTACACAAAGGATCTTTAAGGAAGTAACTCACAAAAGTATGGGGGTAGATTAAGGAATATGATAGGGCTTTGAAAAGTTTGGAGATTTTGAATGATAATTTCTTATGGTCACACTTGAGAAAGGGTAATGAAAGTTCGATATATAATTTTTTTTATACCCATTTACTATTTTAATTTTTAATTTTTTCTATAAATGAAAGTTCACTTTTTAATGAATATTTTATTTCTAAACCTACGTTGTCAAGTGGTTTTTATTTCTCTTTAAGACAGAAAATACATGTTTAATTTTTATTTTTTTTAAGTGGATCACTTGTATAAAGGCTTAAATTTAAAATTCAATTATATGTAGGGTGTTTCATCTTGCACTTCCAAGCATTTCATCATGCACCTCCAAACTTTAATAAAATTCCAATTTTAACCCTAATTAAAAATGTATTTTAATTTTTAAAATCTGTTTAATCTTTAAAGGTGGTCAAAGATTCCAGTGCAGCAGATTGAATTTCAGAGGGAGAGAGTGTGATCATATTGAATTTCAGAGGAGAGAGTGTGATCATATTGAATTTCAGAGAGAGAGTGTGATCATATTGAATTCCAGAGAGAGAGAGAGTGTGATTTTTATGCATCGGAATTCACTCTCAGAACACCATTATCTTTCCCAGCATCCTTCCTCTCACAGTACCATTACCCAGCATCCCTCATCTCCTTTCTCAAGCTTTTTTACTCTCTTTTCTCCTTCTCAAAGACTACAGTCAGAGAACGCAACCTAAAATTTATATTTTTCCAGCACAACAGCCACCACTGTCATCCTCGCAAGCAAGCTTTTTTTTTTTTTTCGCAACGGAGGTACAAAAACACTAGACTCACACTGGATTCTTCAGATTTGATTTTTCTTTTCTTTGTTGTCTTGTGCACACTCTCATTTTAACATTTTAAATAATATTAATAAAACAATATGCAAAAATATGAAACATTCTTAACAATTATTTTTCACCAATTACATATTATCTGATTATATTATAAATTCACAAAAATTACCATAAACTTAAGTATATTTATAAAATAATAAAATAATAAGTAATATAAGTAAAATTTGTTATAAATNCCTGCATAAACAAATCGCAGTGCTTCAGCACAACTAATTCAATTTTATCAGATTTCCACATCCAATTTGTATTCAGTATTTTTTAAAAAAATCACTTTTATTAATTTTAATAAATCTTACAAATTAATTTATATTCATTTTAAATTATATAATTACATTATAAACNGATACAAAATCATATATAATTTTAAAATTAATTAAAAACTAAAAAATAATTAAATAAATATATTATTAAACTTTTATATAAATTAATAAACATTCTCGGATTTTCATATCCGAAAATATGATTATCGGAAATTCATATCCGACAATTTTATTTTAAGTTTTTTTACACAAAATTAGTTTTATTCATTTTAATATAATCATAAAATTATTTTTTATTAATTACAAATTATAAAATATATTATAAACTAATACATAAAATTATAAAAAAATTGAAAAAGAAGTTTTAAAAAAATTTAAACTAAAATAAAAATATTTACTGGAAACTGGTGGAAAATATTTAAAATGTGAATGTATGTGATATCGGATATCCAGATCCGAGAATTAGGGCATCGGAAATCCAAATCCGAGATTTTGTGCATCGGATATCCAAATCCGATGATATGTTAATCGGATATCCATATCCGATTCGCACATGTTTTCGTTTTATGAAACATTCTAACTAAAATTAAATACCTCTTATCTCTTAATATCAATACAACGAAGAATAAGAACATGCAAACAGATTTAAAAAAAATATTAACCATCCATCAGCTATATCAATCGAAGCAGGAAGATGCAAAAAAATTTTAAAATAAATACTAACCTCTAACGCTAAAAAATGAGCTAATAGGAAGAAGCCGATACCGCCCCACTATAAATGAAGCAGTTCAACTTACACTCAACAATCCTTCTGAAATATATATAACCAACACTCATTACTTACAAAGTACAAAACCTCAAGCTAGTTGCATTTCAAAGATGGAGGGGTGTAAGGTTTGTTTATAAAGATGAATCACTATGCTGGAAATGAGAGAGTGTAAGAGTGGGGTGCAGAAGTGGTATGCTGGAAATGAGAGAGTGCAGGAGTGGGGTGCAGAAGTTGGGTGCAGGCGTGATGTAGGGGTGTAGGGGTGTAGAGTCAAGGGGTGCAGGGTCAAGGGTTGCAGAGGTCAGCAAAATGCATGCTTACTGATTGGAACAAAATGGAGGTGGTCTCAATGCTGCACAAAAATTCACACTAATCAAAATATTAAACTCTTAAACTATTAATTAAATAAGGGTATTTTCGGAAATTGGAGGTGCAGGATGAAATACTTAGAGGTGGAGGATGAAACACCCTTATACGTACTATGATTTGTTTCATCCTGCATTCCACCAAATTTCTTTCTGCACTCCCTCAATAGGATTTTGCTTTCCGGAACACACTAAATCAATTTCAAAAGTATCTTTTTGGAAGACACTTTTTCCACCTCTATTCTGGATCAAACTTTCCGAAAGCTTACAAATGGGATACAAGAAGAAATTTGATATGGTGTAGAAAGAAATACTTGTACTTTATAACATCCTCTATCATTCTTATGGCAGGTGCTCCCTCCACCACCATGTAATACTCCTTGAACTCCCTCACTTTTCATATATTCCGAAAATAGTCCACAGTAAATATAAGTTTTGCTATTTAACTTGACTAATATTCTTTTAAAACCCTAAATCTGCCCTACACCACACCTTTCACTTTCATGCGGCGGTTTGAGTGAGCGAGGCGAGAGGTTAGTACTTTTAACAAGTTTGGTTTTAATGTGCAATTGGTTCATGTGATCTGGTTTGTATGTATGGTCTGTATGTTGTGTGGTCTGTGTTGTGTTCTGTCGTGTGTTGTGTACTTTCTTTTTGGTGTGTTTTGGTGCGATGAGTAAGAAGAAGAAGAAAAAGAACAATAACAACAAAGGCCTGAACGATATTAAACCTAAATTATGCTATATTATTCAAAATAATTATTGAAGAATAATTCAATTATTGAAGTAAATATATAAAACAAATTATATTAACTTAACTAATATACATAATAATTAAAAACTAACTACACAAGAGTTTATATTTATGATATTCAAACAAACATATAAAAATAATATATTAAAAAAATCCTCAAACGAATGTTAATATCAATCAATTTCATTAACGAATGTAGACATTCGTCGACGGTTTCCCATATTCGTTCCCATAGCAAACGTATGTTGACATTCGTTGCACAATATTAAGAATAAAAACCAATAAAAATAACTAAAAATATATAAATACAAAAATATAAAAATAACTAATAATTAAAACACTGAAACAGATGTCAGTCAATCCACCCTTCAACGGATCCCCATATTCGTTCACGGATCTTGATATCTGTTGCACACAGTTACAGATATTGACATATGTTTCATTTATCCACACATGTTCCCATCGCTCTGCTTAATCAACCCACTACACGACCTTTAACCACCTTCAACAACCAATGCACCACCACCTTCAACAACTACCACTGCACCACGCCACACACTAAAGCTTTCCACCTCCAACAAAGCATAGCAGGGAGAAGAGAAACACACATGGAGGAGAGGAGAAGCAGAGAATTTGAGCTCGAACATCAAATACGTGGGGTGTAGAGTCTATATACTGATGGGGATGGATGTAAATATTAATGAAAAGTAGTTGGAAGTTAAAAATATTTCTAAGAAGGATGAGGGGTAAAATTGGAATGGAATAGTACAAGTAGCGTTATGTGGTGGTTGAGGGAGCAACTACCCATTCTTATTCTTCCTTGGATGGAGAAGTCAATAGATTTCAAAAAATAAGGAAAGATAATGATTCAATCTTAATGGTTAGGGATAGATTTTTGAAGATAGTCCATTTTATTAAGTTGATGATGCGTGTCATATTATAAATTTCTTCTTTAATGAGTATTATGTATAGGATAAAGATACTTTAGACAATATTTTTTGACAACATTTGAACATCATCATACGTGTCATTGTGTGATTGGTTCATGGTAGTGTCATTGTGTCATCTGGACCAATTACACAATGACACGTATGATTGATGTTTAAATGTTGTCAAAAAGTGTTGTCTATGTATCATTACCCTTATGTATAATAGATATTAAAAATTCTTGAATCATTTTTAAAATACATTTATGCAAAAATGTGAAATTAAAATCTTATTTTTTATTGCTCATCATTCCCAACTTGGTAATCAACATAAAGGGTCAATAAAACTATTCAGATGCACAATTACTAAGAACCTAAAATATGAGTAAAAACGTCTACTTTTTGTTAAGTTTTCATATAATAGAGTGGTTAACTACTTATTATTCTCCTTTTGAGGTTATATATGGATTTAATCCATTAAAACCTCTTATAGTTCTTCCTGATTATAACTCTATGATATGCTATGGTGGTTTTGAGAAAGCAAAATTTGTAGAAAATTGCACTCTATTGTCAAAGCAAAAATTGGGAAGAAGGTTGGTTAATATGCTAAATCATCTCAAATCCAATAGTAGCTTTATCTCTTGGTTCTTTACTAGCATGTATATAAAATTACACCACTCTGGTGAAAAAAAAATACAACCATTTTGGTTTTTATATTTTCTTCAAGTCCATTTCATATACACACTAAGATGACTCCCAAAAATCTCCATTTACATTTCCATCTTTCCAAATTTATAAGTTCTAAGGACCAGAACCAAAGTACCTTACAAGTCTTCATGCAAAAAAAAGAAAAATACAGTAATTCTAAAAGAAGAAAAAAAAATCAAAGAAATGTGTGAAACCAAAGTCTATGCGTTAATTATGCATGCAAACAAACAATGAAAGTAATGTAGAATATGCAGTGGAGAGAATGCATCATAAAACTACTCTTACCCTTTGTTTGGTGAGAAAAATGGAGTGAACAAGAATAGAAATGTAGAAAATAAAAAGTTAATATATTTGTTTGAAGAAAAATAAGAAAGGAAAAAGTTGGAAAGTAAAGGAGTTTATTAGTTGTATGGTATGATGTAGGATCTGGTCGGTAGGTTGTGCGATAGGACAACGTCAAAGACAAATACATTTTATTGATCCAACGGTGTTCGAAACATCGTCACGCCATTCGGCTTATTTATTGTAAATTATAAATTAAGCAGGTCAATTGGGCCTATGACACGTTGGGCTGCAATTGGGCCAACACGAACATTATAGCTATTGGGTCAGTATCATCCTAAGGTTCATAATAAAATCTATAAATATGGAGGTAAGCTACAAAGGTGGGTGTTGCTCCCTCCATCTCCTTGTTAACTCTTTGGCAAGTGTATCAAATCGTCTAAAGTAATAAACCGGTAAGACCGGAAATCGTTTCCCAAGAGACTCGTGAAACTAGACAATTGTATAATTTCTAACTAACCTAGACTAAAGAATGTTTCCATAATTTGAGTTTTAGTGCAATTAAAGTAATTATAAAACGTAAATGATAAAAGTGATCTCAAGCACTCAAACACTTTGAAATGGAGAGATTAGAATTGAAATGGAATGATATTGTTGGGGGTATGATTTCACCTACTTCACTCTTATGCATAGAAAATCACTTCCTCTTCATTAAAATGTCAATGTTAATCTACTAATTTACTCAAACCCCAATCCCTTGGTAGAAAGAGCCTAGACTTCCTCATTAGACTCCAATCCCTTGGAAAACCTAATGATTATTTCCGCATTAAGAAATGAGATTTTAAGACATCCAAAGGTCCTAGTTCTATCCCTAGATACTATTTCCTTTAGGTGTTTAACCCAAGTCAAGGTTTACCCAATATTTCCCAATATCAAGAAACCCTAAATAATGTCATGGGTAGCAACTTCACAACAAGCATTAAGAGAAGGAATTAAACACTAACAATCAATGAAAGAGGTATATATTCATTCAAAACAAAATGCTTTACATAAGAGTTTAGTGGTTACATCAATCCCCCAACAATAATGAAACTAGCTCTCCATGAATGGAGAGCTCAAGCTTACAACCATGGTGGAAATGGAAGAAAGAAGAGAACCCAAGGAAGAAGAAGGAGTGTCCCCACAGCTCCAAGCTACCTCCAAGAGCTCCAAAGAGAGAAAACGAGTCTGGGTGCAAAAAGATACAAAGCCCCTCGCGTTTTAGGTCTAAAAAGACCTAATTTTTCCACATCAGCATTGCCACCGCTCAGCTGTACCCCAGCTGCACCCCAGCTGCAGCCTTCCAGAAAGCTGGGTGCTCAGCTGCACCTCAGCTGCACCCCAACTGCAGCTTTCCAGAGAGCAGAGCACTCAGCTGCACCCCAGCTGCAGCTTTCCAAGGAGCAGGGCGCTCAGCTGCACCCCAGCTGCACCTCAGCGACAGCCTTCCAGGGAGCAGGACGCTCAGCTGCACCCCAGCTGCCACCAAGCTACAGCATTCCAGAGGAGAATGGGGCTCAGCTGCACCCCAGCGACAGCATCAATCTTTGTTCAATGTTTCCTCTTTTACATTCATTCTTGCTTCTGTGGTTCTTCCATTCGTCGGTTTGGCCAACATGCTTCATGTATATGATCTAACAACCAAAAAGTGGGGATTAGTGAAGCAATTTAAATGAATTCAACTAAAGATGTAGCTACTTAGAAACTTAACAAATTGAAGCATAAAGAAGGTATAAAGCTAAGAAAGAGTTGACATTTTCTCTCAATTCACTACTGAAATCATAGCAAAATATGTCATTATCACTCCTCAAGTTCTCCTCCACCCCCCACTATTTTCATTTATTTCAAAAATATTTTATACCTTCCCACTATTTTCTTTTAATTCAAAAATACCCTACACCTCCCCACTATCATTAACAATCTTTCTCTTTCAAATTACTTAATAAATGGTAAAATTTTATTCTAAATTTCTAGAAAAATGTTTATATACGTGTGTGTTTTTTTTACATTTAATATCTATAATTTTTAACATTATATTATGTTTTAACTTATAGACATGTTCGACTAAAATAACTTGAATAAAGTATTTAATTTATTAGATAAATAATATAAAAATATTATTAAATACTTAAAATATAAAAGAAAAGTTATTTGTTAAATATTTGTAATATATTTAGTTTTTTTGTAATTATAAAGTAAGTATATAATAATAATAATAATATATTATTATTATTATTTACTATTAATATAAAATGGAAGTAGTAGAAGTACTAATATTGAAGTTTTCTCTGAATTTTATATTTTGCAATATATCACAAATTCAAATCTGAGTCATCTGAATGCTCCATTAATGTAGAAAGAGAGGAAGAGAAATATTGTTGAGGATAGTGGAGAGGTGTAGGGTATTTTTGGAATAAAAGAAAATAATGAAGAGGTGTAAAATATTTTTGAAATAAATGAAAATAGTGGGGAGGTGAAGGAAACAACACCCTACAAAGGTAAAGTTAGCTTAATCGAGTTCTAGATACTTGATTTTGAATTAAGTTCATTGATTAAAATATGATTTGAGCATCGAAGTGCCTTTAACATGTATTCACCATTCGGCTTGGACTAGAAGAAATTGAATCAAGTTGTCTCGAAGGAAAAAAAAGGAGAAGATGCAAGAGTAAAAGGTGTCTGTCTCGGCCCAACTCACTTACATACTAAAACATTAATTATTTTCATTTTAATTTTGCTTTGTTTTCAGGGTTTGATTAGTATTTTAGTCTTTAGGTTTCTATTTATTTTAGTTCCTAAATTTTTTATTTTATTTAATTGAGTTTAATTTTTTAAAAATACTTAATTAAGTCTCTATTATTGTTTACTCAATAATCAGTATGAGTTGTTCTTCAATTATAATCTGTTTAGAAAAGATATACTTTAGTCACTATTAGATCAAGGTGAGAAGTGTGACTTGTGATCTCTATTGTTTTGGGAGACTACACAAAATCCTGTCAATATTATTAAAATTATCATAGATCTTACATATAGTGATTTTAACTTATTGAGAATGGTATGAAATATGTTGAACATATTTTGTATGTTTGTATTGTCCAGCATGAAGAACAACTTGTATTATCTGGTCAACAAACAACTTACTTTTTTAACTTCATTGGATCCTTCGTATATGATGATAAGGGTGTCCCATATCTCCTTAGCACCTTTGAATTGAATGCCTAAACTTTCTTATATTCTTCTTAAGACAAAGCTCACATTAATGAATTGCGGATTTTGGAGTTAAGAAGTATACCTTTGTATCTTTTGTCTAACCATAACCATCTTCTTCTGGCCAGTAAATAATTCATCTTCTTCATTAAGGGATGCATAGTTTCTATTTCCAATTACAAACTAACCACAGGTTAACTATGTGCATAATTTTTTGTTAAGAAAACCCAAATACATACTTTTCAAATCTAATTGATCCAGTTTCATAAAAAAAAAAAAAAGGAAACTTCTAAGTTGATTACAATTTTGAAAGTATTGGCCAATGAAAAAACACCGTATCCATACAATGAAGTTAACATCAAAGTGATGGTAGATAAGTAATTCAGTGAAGCAATCGCCATCAAGCTTTTAATTTTCCGCGCCAAGTACAGGTTATTATATATGTGATCTTCAATGTCTATGATTAAACCAAATAATTAGACCAAAATTTATACAAGTATTAAAACTAAATTTATCCTAAACAACTCCGAAAGAAGAAAAAAGTGGAGAAATTTGTGTTGGAAATCTTACATTGACTAGAGATAAGGTCCTCACTCTACAAGGCGGTTTTGTAAGGTTGAGTTAGGCTTAAAGTCCACTTCTCACCCAATTTTTACTATCACGCACGAGATGTCTATACCTCGGCGTGAAAGAAGTATGTTAGAAATCTCACATTGATTAGAAATAAGGCCAAATTATAATATAAAAATGAAGTACAAACCTCACCTTACAAGTCGATTTTGTGAGATAGAGTTGGATTTAAAAACTCACTTTCTAATAATTTATATGATGTGAACGGGAATATGACAATATGTAAAGAAAGAAAGGAGAAAAACATTAACCAAATAACATTTGACTCAGAGTGTTAGATAGAGGTTGATGAAAATCTGGATCTGATTTCAAAGCATTTTGAACAGAATAAGGCAATGATAGCCAGCATTAAGCAACCAACACCTTACTTGCTGGGAAGAACAAAATGAAATTGTGACATGGCTGACTTCATTTCGTGGACAAGGTAATGACACCTGTAACTCATGCTATTTTACTCCTTTTAAGGTCTCCTACCATGGAAATTTCTCTACTCATCCAAAAACTCGTGAAAAAGAAGGTCACAACAAAACTGAAAACTTTTCAGAATTGACATTAGTACAAAAATCAAATGGTATAGCTGATTAAGTAAGGAATGTTTTATTTAACAGAGGGAACTCATCAATTCTCTTCATCATGTTGATATAAAATTTGCTAATTAAGAATAATTTAAATTTTTTAATTCATTAAATATTATGGATTTAATTTTGTTCACTGATAATTTAAAATCTTACATAATTCTTGACATTATATAACATCGTTTGTCTGAAAAAGTACTATTGTCCTTATTATAATGATAATGATAAATGTTACATATATATCTTTTTCTTTTCTTCATGATAATGATAAGGCAAACTATATTGTTCCAAATTGCATTTGAAAAATGTGTAATGTATTGCACAATATATGGCCAAATTGGACTAATAATGATTTTAAAATTTTTGTTTAGGAAATAAATTATTAGAGTTGAAAAACAAACCAGTGGGTGTGGGATGATTTTTGACCAAAGAACACCCTTTTTCTGACCCAAAACAACTATCGTCACGCTTACATCAGAATCAAATAGAAGAAAAAATGGAAAAGTAATCTTCACCAAACAGTAATTTTTGCAGCACATTTGTCTTTCTTTTAATTTCTTGGAAAAAGCACCAGTTTAATGTTTTAGAAAAAATTTCAAAGCGGTTAAATTAAAAAGATAATTATAATTATATTAAGATAACATGAATATGTTGGAGCATTGGTGTGAAAGTAACAAATTTTTAAAGTTGAAATTATCTTAAGGTATTTAGAACATTTTAAATAGAAGTGGTGTTTGCTATTATAAGAGTATATCTTAAAGTCGTGTCATTCTAACGTGATTTCTTTTTACTAAAATAATGCCACTTATTTATATATGTAATTATTTTTAAGTTCATTAGTTTTTCTGTAATTTTAAAAAAAAAAAAATCACCAAAATGGTGCTTTGCCTTATTTCTTTTTGTTCATGTTCCTCATGCCTAAGGCTCGGTAAACCCTAAAACATGTGATGTAAAGTGGAAGAAAAAATTACTCTTATTAATTGAACGTGATCACTGGATTAAGTCTAAATTCAGAAATACAATCCTCTAACTTCGAAAAATGTTACCAAGTTAAAGATAACACCACCATACACACGAAGAAGAAAACGTGATAAGTTTTACATTAGTCACTTTTTGAAACCTTTCTGTAGAAGTTTGATGCATAAATAGTCAAACGAAACCCCACAAGGAAGCAGTGTAGTGAAAGAGAAACAGTGGAGCATATTTTCTGCAAACGTTGTTAGTTAAGGAGATTTAACAACCGTACCGTCCATATGATTCTATACAATACGTAAAAACTGTAAGGTCAAGAAAAAAGTTCAAAAATCGTTTTCAACCTGCTTCTCTTCACTGGTTTTACAATGGAAAAAGTCAGCTCCCTTGCATGTCCTTTTCAGTTTTGAATTTCGTTAACCCTGTTCTGTCCTATAATGTCACGTGCCATGGTTTCCTATGTGCCCATGTGAGATGCGTAGACCGTACATGGATGCAAGTATTCTACGTATATATGTATTCATTGTGAAAGAAAATCTAGACAGAATACTATACATTCTACTTCTATATATGAGCACCGACATCACTCTTATTATAATTAGATGTTTCTGATATCTGACACTCTTGTATACTTATCTAAAACACATACGACAATTCTAATTAGGTATTAGTTAAAACAATATCGTTAATTTGGACATTTAACTCAGTATATATACTCAACTTGGACCAACATCTCTATATAGATAGATAGGCTAAGAGTGTAATATATGTGATAATGTGTGTGCATATACTGCTAGACAGGTATTCACTCTTTAATTTTTGAGAAAATGAACTTTTGTTAATCTGCTAAAAATGATTCATAATTCTACTTCTACCATGTTAATCTCCTTTTGGTTTCAAGTCCAATGCAATGATGTAGTGGTTAGATTAACATATAAGACATTGTTTTTTGTCAAGATATCTAACACATGACGTATATAAACCGTGTATGCAATTTACTGTATGTATAATACACGTATATTATAACACATACATAATGCATTGATGAGTATCTTCGCTGAGCCTGAGAGAGACATGTGTCACATGGTCGGCGCCAAATCCTTTTGACTTTGAACATCTTACACTGCTTTCTTCTGCTATAAAAGCATTGTCGTCTCAGCCATCACCACAAGCAACAGAACTTCACTTTTTGTGTCTTTTTGTGGTAAGTTTTCTACCCTTTTGGCTTATTGGAACCTTCCTGCACCGTAATCCACTATTCATCTATATACTTTGAAAATGGGAAGAGCTCCTTGCTGTGACAAGAATGGACTCAAGAAGGGTCCATGGACACCAGAAGAAGACCTTAAGCTCATCAACTACATTCAGACTCATGGACCAGGCAATTGGAGATCCCTACCTAAAAGTGCTGGTTTGTTATTTCTCCCTCCCTTTTCATTACTATTTACCAATAACACATTGTTTCGTTATAGGAAAGATTAGTCATACTAACTTAGAAGATATCATTTTTGTTTCGAAAAGATGTAAATGTTGCAATATATATCAAATTGTCCTAACAAAATATTGCTTGGGTTGACCTTGAGTTTGAGAAACACCATTTTTGTTTATACTAACATGTTTTCAACACATACAAGGTTTTCTTGTTCTATCTAATCTGTTGTTACTATTTACTAACATATACATTTGACTACGTTACCTACTTATAGGTCTACAAAGGTGTGGCAAGAGTTGCCGCCTTCGATGGACAAATTACCTTAGACCTGATATTAAGAGAGGAAGATTCTCCTTAGAAGAAGAAGATACGATTATTCAGTTGCACAGTATCATGGGAAACAAGTAAGAACTCTATGACCATTTTCCTTCATATATATATCACGATCTATCTAAAATAATATTATAGATTTTCTTATGCATGGTACTAGTTTCTGATCAATAATATGGTTAATTTCTGGTTTATTTAGATGGTCATCTATAGCAGCTAGGTTGCCAGGAAGAACTGACAATGAAATAAAGAACTATTGGAACACACACATTAGGAAGAGGCTTCTTCGTATGGGAATTGATCCAGTTACACACGCCCCACGCCTTGACCTGCTTGACATGTCCTCTATTTTAAGGTCAGTGTTGAATCCCTCCCTTAGCATGCAAGGCTTCTTAGGAGGAGCTCAAGTTTTGATGAACCAAGGGTTGTTAAACCTTGCTGCTACAGCCTCTCTTCTAGAGAATCAAAATTTGGCTTCACACAATTATGTACAAAACCAAGTTGCTCAACCACTAGACATAACTCAGCTTCAAAGTGTGGAAGGATTCTCTGGCACCATGGAAAACTTTAGCTGCTCAAATTCTCCTTCGGGTGATGAGAACCTTGTTTTGCAACAAAACCAAGTTGATTTGTTAGGTAACCATGTTTTTGCGCATTCCCTGAAAAATGCAGAGCTGAAAAAGGGGTATGACTCGGCTATGCCTACGCCTGAGTCAAGTCCAAACCAGTTGAATTCATCATCAAACTATTTGAGAAGTTGCACGGAGGAAGAGAAGAATAGTTTTTGCAGTGACTTGTTCGAATTCGATATTCCAGAGGGTTTAGACATTGCTGATATTTTTTGTACTGTCCCAGAGTGTTAATCTGTTAGAAGTTATCTGAAGGAGTGGCTTGTGTTGCCCCTTTTGGATGCATTGTTGCATGTATATATTCTAGTATTTTGCAGTTGGATTTTGTTGTTCATACAATTGGATATGTTCATGTTCCTTGGTTTGTTTTCATACGTGAAATTTTGACTTTTGAGAAGATTGTTGGAGTTTTCTAGTTTCACCTTCTGTTGAATATTGTATCAGATTTTGTAAATAATTTAACATTCTCTAATCTTTTTCACAAAATTTCATAAGTTATACTTCCTTTGAATTTAAATATAACACTTTCTTTTAGTTTTTCTCTTTTATAAAATTGTCTTTTGTTTGTGTGGTATTGAATATTTCATCAGAATACTTTTAATTGACTTTTATGTGTGTTAAAAAATATATTTTTTTAGTTTCTTGAAAAATATTGAATATTTTTTTTAAATCTTCTTTTGAATATTTTTTTATTAAAAAAGTAAAAGGTAATAAAAAGATAACATTAAATAAAGATAAAAAATTTAGATATGTTAAAAAATTATTTTTTTTTCGTCTATGACGAAAAATTTCTGCATGAATTGTTTTAATACATGTGGAATGGAGAATTTTCGAGTTTAATTTTAAAAATTAATATTTTACAATTCTTCTCTCACAATATTCATTACAAAAAGTAATGAAATGAGAAAAAAATGATATAGCTATAGTCCCAATAATTTTAAGGATAATTTTGAGAAACTATTATAATTATTAATTTCTTAACGTTAACAACTAAATTAATTACTTTTTAAATAGATGCTAATTAATTATCCATAATGTTTTATATTTAGAACGAAAGAACTTTCAAATAAACGTAGTTATAGCATTTTAAAAATATTAAGTTAATTAATATTATCAATTTCTAAGGAAATATTAATTAATTGACCTTATTCTCGTAAATATAAATGATATATATTTATCGAGATAGTAGAATTATTTTCGAAAAAATATTTTAATAATTGATTTTTCATTTTTTTTTTAGTTTCTGTAAAAAAACAATGAGTTGTAACTGATTATAATATTAATTATTGATAGAAATTATACTTAATGTTAGATATTATTATGTACCTTGAAATCTTTGTTCATGTCTTAAATTACATCAATTATTTGTCACGAAAAAAAATTATTAAAATAAAAATAATAATAATTAATTTTATATTTTATATTTATAGTTTTACAATTTTTTATGAAAAAAATTTAGAATAAAAACCTTAAATTTGTGTTGAGTTTAACTCAATTGTCTGAAATAAAGTGTATATAGAAGTTTTTATATTGTTCAATTCATGTGGATAAAAAATTGTGTTCCTTTTTTTCAAGATGACCGTGTTTATTGAATTTGTTTTGGTAAAAGTTCAATGAACTTGATTGAGACCATTATTAGTGAACAAATTTAATCACACAGAACATATGATTTCGACATTTCTAACGGTTTCAAAGTTATTAAGATAATTTATCAAAATTTCATATCATAGACCTTAATTATTTACAAATATTAAAAAAAACAAGACAATTCAATAGAAAAAGACGTACTAAGTTTATGTAAATTCATAAATATTACATTTACCAAAAGTGTAAAATTATTGATTAATAATGACTTTTAATATTATTTATATGAGGATTCTTGTAGAAAAAATACCAAGTGAACATAGTTGAATTAGAATCATCATAGGAATAAAATGATTAATTGGGTCATAGTGATTCAATGTGCGGATGTTTAGTCGATGTGAAATTTCCAACACATTCTTCTCACATTGAGGTATAAACATCTTGAGTGTGGGATTTAACAATGGCTCTAATACCATATTAAGAAGTGGACTATAAGCCTAATTTAATCCCACAAAATCGGTTTGTAAAGTGAGATTTGCACTCACTTATATATTATGAATTGGTCTTATCTCTAATCGATGTAGGATTTTCAACACTTTTCAATCTTGTGAGTGTATCATTCTTGTTAGAATAACAAAAATATTTATCCTCGTAGATATTTTAGTAAGAAATCCATATCATTGGTGTTTATGGATGACGATTATGTATATCTTAATACTTACTTATAAATAAGTTGGGTGTAGTATCCTATATATATATATATATTAAAAAAATTAAAATTAAAATTAATTTATATTTTATAAAATTATTTTAATTAAATTTAAATTTTAAATTGTATTATATTATATTTTATATATATTTTTTATAATTTTATTTAAATTTTATTTTAAAAGTTTATAAAAATATCCTTTTGTAAATATTCACAAGTATCCACAAGGTTTTATAATATTAGTGGATATTTTTTAAACGGATATCCGATGAGTAATGGAACAAGTAACAAGTGAATTTTATTTATTACCGCATACTGAGTAGGTATTATCCGTGTCTGACTCAATCTATTGTCATCCCTGATCCTTATTCCTAATCCTTGTTGTCATCCTCGTTAATATTGTATAATATTTCGATATAATAGCTTTGGGACATATAACTTTTATATAATAATTTCACATAGAAATAAATTTAGTTTGCAAATATTTAAAATTTACAATTAGTTAGGAGTATTTATATAATTAAAATGATCCAAACAAATGTAAGATCCTAGAAAATAGAATACTAGAAGTAATAAGATGTTCTAAATAATGAGACTCGTATATTTTAATATTAAAAGTTCAAAAGTATAAATATGAATTTAAAGCGAGTTTCATTATTTAAAACATACAATCTCTTTACCATCTCTCTAAATCTCCTCACCCCTTGTTCATTTGTTTGAAGGTCAGAAGGTGCCTAAGTTATCACAATGGCAAGGTCTTCAATTTTGTTTGATCAAATCTTACTAAGTTAGTTGTTGCTTTTCTCTCTAGTTTAGTACTTCTCTCATGCATGTGAACTTTTAGTTAGTACATATGTTCTCTGAGTCCTTTATTGTACTATTTGTTATTAGTGTTTTTAATGGCATACCCTAATCATGATTCTGTGGGTTGTAGGTTCAAATAGAGTTATGTGTTTCTATGAGAGCAATCTAAGTTTTAGAGAGTTGTTTGAGCTTCTAAAAGGTAAGGGAAGCTAAATACCATTTGTCTTAAATTCTAATGCAAATTTGTTTTATGTGTGTGTGTTGATGGTTATGATTGATTTGGACTGTGTGTTTGAACTAGTGTTATCGTTGTTAAATAAATTTGTTTCAAAACTATAATAGAATATAGTTTAGTTTGTTAGAAATTTTCCATAATTAGTGATAGTGTAAGCATTTCTGTTAGAGTTGTTGTTTGATAGTGGTACTTATGTTGTTGGTTGAAATAGGTAGATTTGAGGTCTTGGTTATCTGATATTAGTGCTAAGATTTGTGGATTTCAAAATGAGTATCTTAAGTGAATAAATTTAGCTTGGTTAAATTGATAAACTAAGTATATAGTCAATTGAGCAAATTGGTATTCTTTTGAACACTAAAACACGTATTTGGATCAATCCCTGAGTTAGGAATATCAATTTGGTCATTTGATTTGGTACTTGGTTTATCAAATCACAGTTTTACAATGTGTAGGTTTCTAGTATGGGATTGAGCGTCCATTCCGCCACTAAGTAGAACAAAGTGCGAATGGTCTGACGTTAAGCGGTGGCAGGGTACCACTGAGTGTCAGTTACCACTATAGGTCTGGAACTAATTATATGATAATTCGCTGAGCGAAAGGTTCTTGCCACTAAGCAAGGAAAACTGCAAGAGCTTTTGTGTTGAGTGCCAAACCTTGCTCTGAGCTTTTCTTGTTGTAGAGTTTGTGTAGTTTTCTATTTTCAATTAATCTTGTGTATTTTGAAGTAGTGTAATTAAATTAAATATATTTTTATTTGAAATTAAGGATGATTTATTGATTGTGATATGATTGTGAATATGTATAAACTATGGTATAAGAATGATTTTAAGGAGAAGTTATTGTATTAATTATGTATAGTGTATTTATTGACGTAGGAACTCAGGATTAGAGGTTATCTTTGCACTCTTAATAACTATTTAGTCTCAAGTAGAGAATGGTAGGGTATGTTGTGAAGAGTAGGAAGATGTCCTTATAGTCTAGTACTGATCTCTTGGTCATACATGTTGACAGATTAATCTTTGTGTGTGGTAGCTTGAATGGGCAAGTTGTTCCACCACACATAGTGCTTCCTAGAATTTGCTATCAATACTTATATCCAGATGGTTAAATCCAAAGTCAATGTTTGTATGCTTAGGACTTGTTTGATTTACTGATGTTGAACTTTTATTTTATAATCAATTATATGTATGTTCTTTGGTAAAATTGGTTTACCATTCTATTTTTGCTTATGTGTTTTGTTTATTTTTCTTGTTTACCATGATTATCTTAATGGTAGAAGGATATGAGAAATTATCTGTCGAACAAGTGTTAGGTGATGGTGATAGAGTAAGGCATGGAGTAAGATGTTTTAGCTTCTTTGTATATTTGCTCTTTTGACAAACTCTTATATTATATTTTAGATTCAAGTGTAATAGAATTCTCACTAGTATTTTATATATAATTTTGATATAATGATTATTGTTTAGACAATTGTAAAAACATTTTATATGTTTTTTAAGTTATCAGTTATATTTTATTAAATATAGGATAATGATATTTAGACAACATTTTTTTGACAACATTTGATTATGGAGTAATTTACGACCAATCACAGATTGACACGTAATCAATGTTCAAATGTTGTCAAAAAAATGTTGTCTAAATATCATTATCCTTAAATATATGATATTTCATTTATTAGTGTTAAAACTATTAAAATGAGATGTTAAAAAAATTAATAAAATACGAGTAATTAACTATTAAAAAAAAATAATTCATTTGGGTATTTTATTCAAATCGAACAATTCGGTTATGTCTTTAACACTTTGTATAAAGTTTTGACCTAAACTTAAATAAATTACTTTAAATATTTACATTATTCTACATGTATGTTTGAAGAATAATTGTTGTGGTGTAAAAATTACAATATTGCTCTTAAAAGAAAAAGAGTGTTAAAAGCAAAATAAATTATTACTAGAAAAAATAAGGTTTAATGTTTCGCTAGGTCCATATTTTTGTCCAAAATTTCAAATAGGTCTCTTTCTTTTTCGGCGTCTCAATTAAGTCTTTATTTTCTTTAAATTGAATCAAATAGGGTCTTTCCGTCAAATTGAGATGACGTCGTTAAGAAGGATATGTTGAGCGTGTAGTTTTATATTACGTGACATTGAAAATGTGACTGAAATGTATTTTTTTAATTTTTAAATTAAAAATGAAGTATACTCTGTATATTTCATTTTTTAATTCAAAAATTAAAAGAATATAATTCAGTCACGTTTTTAATGTCACGTAATAAAAAAACTACACTATGAGCATATCCTTCTTAACGACGTCATCTCAATTTGACGGAAAAATTCTGTTTGATTCAATTTTACAAAAATAAGTACTCAATTGAGATGTCAAAAAACAAATAAACCTAATTGAGATTCTGGGTGAAAATAGGAATCTATTCATATATTAAACAAAAAATAATATGAAATCATGTGTTATGTGATGTAATGTGAAATTTGATAAATCATAATTAATTTTTCGAATAACATATCTGATAATGATTACATATAGGTTAGAGGTTTTTATAAATCCCAATTATCATTAATAGTTACATCATACTATATAACTCTTGTTATAAATGACTTTGATCAATAATTTTAGTTTAAAAAAACGTATTATGATTATTAAAAATTTAGTCTTTTAAAGACTTCACTTAGCAATTAAAATAAATAGATTGCAACATGAAGTTGGAATAGTCAATGAATTATATCTATCACAAATATGTGATCAAAATAGTGATAACTTACATTTATAATGCCGATAATTTGGTTAGCAACTGAAATATCGACAAAAAATTGTACTAGTTAAATTCTAGTCATTAAATCGGTATCTATCTACATAAAAGAGAATGTTAGGCACTATTTAATGTATAATTAATTATCTTTAATTTTATTATATTTATTTATGTTCAAATCTTGAATATTAACTTTACTAATTAAAATAATATAAATTCATATAAAATATTTTCTAAAGATAAAAATATATTATTTTATTTTATTTTTTATGTCCATAATCGTTTTCTAAACACAAAACAAGTCATTTAGATTTTTTAACGTTTTTTTTAAAAAAAAAGTCAAATTATCTCTTCACGCTTGAAGACCATCTCTTGATAAAAACTTAAAACGTGAAAACTTGAAAGGTTAGGGCTTGGAACATTTGAAAGGCAAATGTTTAACAACATTAAAATGAAAGACAAATGATTAAAAAGAAAAGAAAAACATTACAACAATGTTAAAATAATTTTATTATTTAATTATTTTTTAATTTTTTATGTGCATCAAATAAATTATCAAGTATAATTCTATAATTCTTTAAGTATTTTTGTCATCTAAATAAAACAAAACTTCATTAATAATTATTAAAATCAAAATTCATTTAATATCAAAATTATAAATTGAATTTTTGTAAAATTCAATATTTATTAATTATTTTTAACCAGTGTGAACAATACCTTCACATAAAAATAAAAGTAATATTTTTGACATGACGAATTTGATTTTCTTCGCTAAAAGAAAGTATGGATTTGATAACAAAATTATGTATTGTATTAAGAAATCATGGTGATAAGTGTAGACATTATGTGTTTGAGGAAAAGTAAAGGATAAAACATAAAACTTTATGAGTTATATTTTTCATTTTCTAATATAAAATTAAGGCATATCTTAATAAAGTTTTCTCATATTTATTTTATATTCATTATCAAAAAATTTTCTATCATCATCATGATACTTGATATGAGAAAATGTATTAAAAATCACACACTCATTAATTATATGACTGATAATTTTGAAAACTGTTTACATTTCTGTAAAGATGATAATTTTATTAGGTAGTAAGGTGTTTTTTTTTATAGTTTAATTTAACCTTTTCTTATATATTTTAAATTGTAATTAATATGGAAAAGTAATTTTAGATTAGTTAAAAAGAAATTCATATTATAAATCTGTTCTCTTAATTATAATTTTTTTTTTTATATGGAGAAATTTTTTGTTTTTTCAACCAAAATCTTGCGCATTCAACTTATATTTCCAAACACATGTTACAGTATTACAATTTTATTTTTCATGAATGCCACCCCGACAATAATGCATACCCATGAATAGAAAGAAGGAAAAAAAAAAAAAAAAGAGATGGATGAAAATGAAATAAGCAAAAGTAACTTTCAAAAGGGACAAAATCCCAATCAGCATCAACCATATCTTATTTCGAAGTGATTTGGCACAATAATGCATTAAGAAGTTTTTTCAAAATAAGTTTTTTATATTTTATTTTTTTCTGCAATAGTAAACTTCCCTGTTCTTCTCATATGTTGTCTGAAAGATGTGAAAAAAAAAAATAGAATGAAAAAGTGATAATTTTTCAACACATCCAAATATAAGTAAATTCTTCAGTGGATTAAAAAAAGAAGAAAAATTAGTCAACAGAACTTTTTATTGAGAGGTTAAAAAAAACTTTCACACAAACTGATCTATGATTAGATTTTTTATTTTCATTTCTTTATTTAAAATTAAAACGGTGAATTTTTAGAAAGACAATTAGATAAATTGGAATTATTAATTTATAATATTTAATTTACTTTACGAGTATTAAAAAAATTTATAGCTATCGACTAAAATCTGTGGATAATATCAAATAATCGTCAGAAAATACTAATTATGGAAGGTCTACTAATGGTTAAAAACTCGTCAGTAATAATGTTGTCGGAAAGATTTACCGACGACTTAAGGTCTTTGGTATTATTACGGTAAAAAACCTTCGATAATTATCGAGGGTCTGAAAGTCGTCAGTAATACCAAAGATCTTTGGCCTTCCATAATTATCGAGGATTTGAAGTCGTCTGTAAATAAGCACGAAATTTGATGTCCTTACCCAGGGTTTTAAGTCCTCGGTAATTATCGAAGGCTTATGACTTTCGGTAAAGTCGTGGGTAACATTACTACCATTATCCAATGTAACTGGTTTTTGCCTTATATACCCAATATAAGAAAACTTGTCAATGAAGCAATGATCCAAACACAACTCAGCTAACAAGCGATGATCCAAACACAATTCAACCAACAAGCAATGATCCAAACACAATTCAGACAACAAATTCTCCAGGCTAATTTACCAAATGCAATCATTAAATCATTCAACATTCATGAAAAGTTTACTTCAATGTTTTGAAAGATAATTCTAAGTTGGTCTTCAAAAGTTCCTAAATGCAGTCATTACAAATATAAGAACAAAGCTTGAAAATAAAAAGCTACTAACAGTAATGGCTTCACCATCAAAAGGATGGATGTTTACAATTGAAGTGCTTTCAGGCTTCACCGTCAGAAGGATGACGCAACACTCTTTCACTTTTGTTACCATCATGTCATGTCATGTGTTCTGTTGTTTGCATTGAAGCGAATATCCTTTGTAATCTTGAAATGATCCACAAATAGAACATGGACTTGAATGAAATTGGTTTTTTTTGCCTCCATCCTGGATGTAATGTCTAAAATCGAGGATGGCCACAAAACTTGTATTCCACCAACGATGCATCATTTTTTCCATTGTCGTTGTCATAGAAAAGCATACATCCATTCACACAACAATCAATCTTCTTATCCTACATTAGCATATATCTGTTCACACAACAAACAATCCATTACACATTGACTACTGTAGTGAATTCCTAATTCCTCACCTATTTTGAGTATTAGGTAGTTGTTTGCTTTTAAGTAGGATATCAAAACCACATATTCTTAGCCTACATTAGGCCAAATTCGAATGTAGGTACTTTTTAGTACACATTTTAAGGTTTTAACTAGTGTCATTTTGAGTTTTAGACACTTGAACCATTTATACTTGTTCCTTAGCTTCATTTATCAAGTTTAAACTTGTTAGAATATCAACACTACATATTCTTAGCCTACAAATCTTCACCTATCTCTCATGGTTGTTTGTTCAATTTCAAGATAAAATAGAGCATTTAAAAACAAGCCATCCCATCATTTCAAAGTAAGCTCAGTTCAAACAGTCTAGTACACAATAAATATACATCATATTAACAAACTTTACGCAATCAAATAGTTATTTAGGGGAATTTCATCAAAGACTTAACAATTCTACAGCCTATAAAGAGCAAGTTTTAAGGGCTCAAATATGAAACCTACCAAGACAGTAATGGGACAACTTTCTATACAGTGTTAGGTGTACCTAGGTGTATCAAAAAGACCTACATTATACACTTCATCTTCACCACCTAGCTCAAAATCGTGGCCTATCTTCACCATATATATGAACAAAAATTAATCAACAGTAAAGAGAAAAGCAAAGAAGCAGTAATCAGAGAACAATAGAGGGTAGAATACATAATCAAGGAATACCCAGATGATAATATGAAAAAAAAATTAACAATAAAAGTTCATAGCTCATACGATCTCTAAGCTGGAAACTGCACCATAAATCTTAACATCAGCACAAACCAACAATATAAACACCAATCCAAATCTTAACACTACACCAATAAACAATCAGGACAACAACAATTTTCAAACAAAGAAAATGGCACTTAAAATGTAAAAAATTGATACAAGCAAGAAATAAAAGTTATGAAACAAGTAGGGACTCAAAAGGAACCTAAGAAATTTGCTAGAATAGATTTCAAAAGCAAAGAAAAAATAGAATCAAGGACAAATGCAAAAACTGGTTATGACTGAATTTTCATGTAAAAATTAGCCTAATACAATGACTAATTTGCATTTTTTCAATTCAATGCACAATTGGCTCATGAAAATTCATTCAAACAAGTTTAATTATGCTTATTACAACTTCTCAAGGTCAATTCGCACAAGTTTATTGCTTTTTATGCAATTTCTCATGTTCAATTCATTTTTCTGATTTGCCTTTTCTGATTTAAACAACTCATATAGCTCAATTCTATTTTTGACCAAATTAATGAGTAACAAGCACTTCAACAAGTCAGTTTTACAATTTGGAAGGTGAGGAAAAGGTTTACAAAGACTCTAATATTGTATTTGATATTCTCTACAAGTCTACTTCTCTTGTTTCCAAAACTCAACATATTATGATATCCACTTAATATTTCTTAAGATTTCTCTTTTCTCATTTTCTCTTTGCACAATCTTTACTCTAAAATAGATAAAAACGAATTCATTTTCTTCTACTCACATATTTCTCTACAACCAATCAATTCCTTTGCGCTATGCTATACATTCTACAAACTTTAACAAATGAAAAATATATAATTTTATCAAAAGCCTTGAATGGATAGTTTAATTCAGACAACCATGTTAGTCATATCAAGAACACAAATCATTATAATAAGAACACGCATAATTGTAATCAATAACATATAATTGTAATAAGAACAAAGACTTTTGTGCAAGGTTTTAAATTACAAAAGGCCACATAACATAATACCTCACAACGCCTTGTAGTGTCAACAAAAATTCCATAACATTGAATTACTCTTTTTCCCGTCCTCTCCAGATTTCCAGTAGCTTCTCCAGTTCCATAAAAGGAGGAACCTACAGGCATTTGGTTCATAAACAATTTAAATCAATTTATGAAACCTAGAGAAAACACAACAACAAACGAAACCAGGAACAAAAATCCCCAAACTAGCACTCAAATATTTAAAAGATAACCAACTTTGGCAACCTGCTACTCTAGAAGACACTCAAACGTAGGGATATACAAATGAACCTTCTAAGCTCCAATAGTTGTGGAAATCCCTAAATGCATCGCATCACCTCACAAACCTGTCCTTACATAGTCAATCGGGCGAGCTCAACCACCTGACGACCGAAAGAACAACCTAAATGTTCGTTGGGAAGAACCAATGTTGCAACAACGACTTCAAATACCCACGAGGAAGATGGGAGGATTCACAACAAAGAGGGTGAAAAAAAAAAGGTATTATTTGGTCGACCAAATCGGGTGCGCTCAAAAACCTCACGACCACCACCTAAAGAAGAACTTGAACATTCGCCACGAAGAACCAATGTTGCACCAACGACTTCAAACACCCACAAGAGCAAGGGCAAGAGGAATTGCAACAGAGAGGGCGAAGCTAGGTATTTTGGTTGACTAAATCGATTTGAGGGAAGGGAAATCCCCATTTTTTCGGTTTTAATCATTGAGCCAATAATTGAAGGCCTTATGTCCTTCGATATTTAAAATCACCACAGCATTACCGAGGGCTCTAAGGCTGTCGGGAAAATTCTGTCGCTAATACGCGCGTTTCCTGTAGTGTATGCCAATCAGAGGAAAAGTTATGGTCGTGTAAAGATCTACAACAACTAACTTTCCAAATAATTTTTAAACTTCAGAAGGATCCAAAATAAAGGCTCTTAGTGTTTTTTCCCTAAAATAAGGGTTCCAAGGAGTGCTTAAAAAAAATTTCAACCAAAAATAATAATTATAGCTATCAAAACCAAAAATCAGAAGTAAATAGACAATATGCACTACTCATTATAACACCATTCACTACTACTGCTATTACTGCAACACTACTAATAACATACATAGTAAGGATTGAGAGAATGATAACTCTTTCTTCATTTTATAGGTGATGGTGCACATAAATCTTTGCTACCCATTTTCCCATAGTTTTTCTATTTTTCAGGTTTTTACTTTTGATAGCTTTAGTTTATAGTTTTAAGGTTTAATACCTATTTTGGTCCCTCTTTTGGAGGGGTTTGTTCAAAATGGTCCTTCCTTTTTTTAAAAGTTCACTAAAGTCCTACTTTTTGCAAAAACTGTGTAAGTTAGTCCTTTTTGCTAACGTCGTTAATTCTACTAACGGCAGAGCTGCCCAGCTGACAAATATTTGATGAGTTGTAATGTTTTGGTTGTGTTGGCACTCTTATGTGTTTGAAAAAAAATTATTAATTGTGACGTGGAATGTAATAAAATTAGGGTTAAATTAAAAATTGAAATTAGGGTAATTTGGGGTAATTAGGTAAACTGATTTTCAGATGCAAATTTTACCCAAATTTGCGATTGCGATTGGGATTTTCTGGGCTTGCGATTAGGGTTCATCAAGCACCTTCAACAATCCACAGATTTAAGGTTCAACAACCACATTCAACAATGAACAGGTTAGGAAACTGTTTCTCCGAGAAAAGGAGCTTCACAGTGAGTTTGAACGGTAGGGATTGGCCCACCGAACGAATCCAAGAGCGTCAGGTGTGGGCCACAACGGTTTCGAAGGAGGTGCACTTCAGGGAGGGGACACACTCTTTCTTGAGGCGAAGGACGTAGGAGGGGGTGAGGGTGAAGGATGTGGCTACCAAAGGCTGTGACTGTATGAACTTTAGGAGGTCCACTTGAGGGGTTGGGTTTGGTGCGGTGTAGCCCGCGTGACGGAACTTTACCTGTGCAGGGTGTCTAGGTTTCAGCACAGGATCATTCCCCCACAACCTAGCCTCGTTACCTGCAAATTACATTCAAGTTCAATTTTTTTTTTTATATTTATATTTTTCTGATTCTACACATAAACTGCAGTTTTCTTTTGTGTGGCTGTGCTGTGATTTTTTATATTGGAGAAAATGATTTATTAATACAATCCATTTGATAGAGAAAAATAGCAGTTTTTGTGATGGATTAATGCAAGAAACGGAGAATTTCCTTGCTTGCATCTTGGGAAGGAAATTCATGGTTTCTTAATAAGAACCGAGTATACCTTTGTTGGAGTTTTAAATAAATTTGCCGACCATGCTGCTGAACACCTGGGAAAGGAGGTTCATGGGTACATGATGTGTGTTGGGTATGATCCGTGTTCATTTGCAGTGAAGAACACAGGTAAGAGCTGGATTGAAATTACACCCAAATTCAATTTTTAATTTAACCCTAATTTTATTACATTCCACGTCACGATTAATAATTTTTTTAAACACATAACAGTGCCAGCACAACCAAAACGTTACAACTCATCAAATATTTGCCAGCTGGGCAGCTCTACCTTTAGTAGAATTAACGCCGTTAGCAAAAAGGACTAACTTGCACAATTTTTGCAAAAAGTAGAACTTTAGTGAACTTTTTAAAAAAGGGAGGACCACTTTGAACAAACCCCCCGAAAGGAGGGACCAAAATAGGTATTAAACCTAGTTTTAATTAGTTCATACAAATTTGAAAATGTGTTATGAATATATAAAATGCCAAAATTGAGCTACATTTTTTTTGTTTTCTACTTTTCAGATTTGATAAAATTGTAAAAATGAATCATTTATTAAAAAAAGTAAAAGAGGAACATCGAAAAGTCATTTTTAGACATCATTTGACGTTAGAATTGGATATTTCCAATGTCAACTAATGTCCAAAATGCCTAATTCTAACGTCAAATGACGTTCAAAAATGCACTTTCAAACGTCAAATTTCCTATATTACCATTTCTAATGACCTCTAGAAACTTTGACACTCAGTGTGATAAGGACATTTGAAAAAACTTGTTTCTCGACATCAATCAACGTCCTTCCTTTTTGCTTTCAACGTTCCTTGATATGACGTTGGTATTTTCACAGACGTCAAAGGTTGAAAATAACAAACGTAATAGCTCGTTTTTGTAGCAGTGTAACTACAAAGGAGGGAAACATGATTTTGGATGGTTTGCTAACATCCTTTTTGTGCCTTAATTAACTTGCATTTTAATTTTTGTATTACAATTAATTTATGCCTCCAATTGTATCTTTTAATTTAATAATGTGTGTTATATGGGATGAGAAGACGAGGAGGATGTTGATTAGAGCGGATGAACAGACTATTAGACTTTAATTTTGTTTTCAAGGTATTTCAAATGTACGTTCATTAATATTTGATAAGGATTCATCAATTGATCTATGAAATAGTCGTTTTGGTTACCAGTCAAATAAATTGTTAAAATTCATCCTCCATATGAGTTAGTTTAGTAGAATTAATAATAATAAAATCAATGATCTTTGTCCTTATGCTAAACAACAAAGGAATCATTTTTAACTTGGTGAGCATACTATAAGTAATTAGTTTGAATTAATTCATTTTGATTCATAGGAACATACCTTATTGTATTCCTTCACTTTGTGGAATGCGATATTATTTAACAATTTTTTATGATTATTCAATGCAGTTTGAGTTTACTTTTTATGCACTAAAAGTAAAGTTATTTTTGTGTTTATTACCCTATTAAGAGACAATATGATAAAAAAAATAAGGAAATAAAAAGTGACAAAAACATTAAATTTAATTTTATATGACTTTTATTTAAAGAATAATGTTATGTTTAAGACATATTATGTGAGTACTTCGTATTAAAATGTCAAAATGTAAAAGTGGAAAAAAATATCTGTTATCACATTTCATAATTATTTACTAATATAAAATTTTTAAGTGAATGTTAGTGAATGATATGTTATTTAATTAATTGCATATCATTTAATATACGTAATTATATTTGACACATCAAATAAACCAACTAATTTTGATAACACCAAAGTTCTTTTGTTACTTATATATTCATATCATCAACGACACGATGAGAATAAATTCAAGCAAAAGTCAAAATTATATATTTATAGGATATAAAAAAGAAATAATGAAAATTATATCATTTCAAATCTCATAAATATTTTGTATATAAAGATGTAAAATTTTATCAACATTAATTTCATTTAACTGATATCTAATTATGCATTAAAAAAGATAAGATATTTAAAATGATGAGTATAAAATATATTTTATATTGTGAATTTTGTAATAAAAGTTAAGAATGTTAATAGCGTCTAGGTTTAAAACTAAAACTTTAAAATATAAAATTAAAATGATTTTACAATATAAAATATTTATAAATGTCTAGTTCTTTTGCATAAACATCAATTTAATAATTTTACTATATGTTTTAACCCATTTTATATTTTTTTAATGTATTTTTTAAATTATTAAAAAAATTTATACGATCAACAATAATATAAAACTTTATAGTTTTCTTCTATATTTTATTTAATTTATTTACAAATCATCATAAATAATAAAAAAATTATTTTTAACTATATTAAAACCAAATTAATTTAATCCTAATTTTTTAAATTGTATTTTTTCAGTGATTCCCATTAAAATTTAGTGACCATATTTTTAATTAATCATTTTAAACTACGTTTCTAAATATAATTTTAATCCTTAATTTAAATTTGAAATTACTTTATATTTTAACTTGTTTTTATATTTTTTTATTCCATTTTCAAAATCCTTTAAACAATTTTTTTATCAATAACAATAATAATAAAATTAATAATTATATTACGAAATTTTACATTTTTTATCTTTTATTCATTTTTTTCCCACAAACTACTATAATAATAACAAATTTTATTTTAAATTATATTATAAAACAAAAATTATTTACACTTAAATTATTTTTTAGTGTTTTTTTTTCATCTTTCAAAACATTTAAAATTTAACTTCAATATTTTTAATTAAGTATTTTAAATTACTTTTCTCTAATTTTAATTTCAACTGTTTTTTTAATTTCTCTATTTTTTTTTGTAAAAAACAGAAAAGAAAACAAAAATATCAAAAAATCCTCTCAAAATCTAATATTGAGCAACCAAATTCCGATGATCCCAGCTAAGAATATATATATAAAAAAAATCAGTTAAGAATTTCCGAAAATATTAAGCTCGGTTCATTTGGAGAAATATTTTTTGAAAAGTATTATTCCCGAAAATAAAATAGAAATAAAATGTTGGTTTTATTACTTTTTTATTTATGAAATTATTGGTTATGAGGGATTGATGGTATATGACTACAGTACAGAGAAGGTGACAAAGGGAAAATAGGCATTCTGGTCACCTGTCACTGCACTCTATCGTGGCTGAGGTAATGAAATGGAATAGGAATATGATGTTTACGAAAAGATAAATTAAAATACTCATCAAATAAAAGTATATGGTTTAAATATGTTTTTAGTACTTATGATTTGGGACAATTTTGATTTTAGTCTATTTTTAAATTAAGGTACAATTTAGTCTTTTAACTTTAGAAAACTCTGATTTTAATCTTTTTTTATCAAATTTTTTTAATTTTAATTGTTGTCTCAAGTACGTTTATCTGTTAACATTGAAGAAAAAATATGTCAAACAGTGTAAACAATCCAAATGCTATAATGAAACGTGTTTGAAACAACAAATAAAGTTAAAAAAATTTGGTAAAAATGACTAAAACCAGAGTTTTCTAAAGTTGAAGGACTAAATTGTACCTTAATTTAAAAATGGACTAAAACCAAAATCGTCCAAAGTACAACGGCTTAAAACATATTTAACCCAAAATATCTTAAGAAAAAGGTTATCTTAAGACAAAAGGTTATCAAACATTTTAGGAATGCCATAAAGCAAAAAGCAAAACCCAATCTTCTATGTTAAACTTATATGTGCCTATATTATATATTTTTCCACGTTCATTTTTTCTTCATTTTGGTAATTAATTCCAGTGCTATCACTGTATTGCTATATGGTTTCCTTTTTCCCTTTGAAATTTCCGAAAAAGAAACAGAAGAATTAAGTTTACTTTGTTACGTATATTAATCTTATTTGAATCTGGGAAAGGTAAATTAAAGAGAAAGAGGACGAGAGAGAGACCTACAAGTGTGTGGTTTGATCCTTTGAGTTACACCAAATCATAAAGTCATTATTACTTTGTTTAAAGTTAAAGACTTCAAAGTGGTACACAGGTGGATTTGCACAAACCATTTTGAAAGTGTTTCCCGACACTAGATTTTGACATGATCCTCATTAATTAGTAGCTAATCATTTCACTAATTCAGGAACAGCTCTTCATTAAACCAATGACATCAATGATCAAAAGACACAACATGTTTTTTCAATCATACAACATGAGCTCCTCATAACCACAAACATGTAAAGTTTCATTAGCTTTGTGGTGGTGATGGGCAAAAGGGTTACCATATTGCAGTGACCATCTTTAACCCTTTACCTTAATAGCTAGTTGCTAGTTGCTATTTCATAGAACTTGATTGAATTTGAGGTTGATATCATGAGAAAAACATAATCGGAGGAGGCTTTTTTGCACGTGTGTGAGTGATGAGTAAGAGTAAAAGGCAGTATTATTCATACATGAATATTCATTATGCTTACGCAAGATTGTGCTCAAGCAAAAAAAAAGGCATTGTTTTGATGAATTGGAAGATGATATAGATGGACCCGAGAAGCTCCATTTGTAATGGGCAACATAAACAACACGAACACCATGATTACACCTTTTGGGATAAACTTTTGGGCTCAATTACCAACCATTTTCATTCTCCTTTTGGAAGCTAATTCGATGTATATAATGCATTCTTTTTATTGACTAGTAATAATATGTGTATGCATAGGATATTATTATACATGTAATGTATGTAACACCCAACAAAAAGCATCATCGTCCACGGGCATGATTTGAATTTGGAGACCCTACACGAAACCAAAGCGATTAGATTATTGGAGGCAGGAAAAGTGGTTCAAGGCTTTTCCCAAAGCTAGTACTTTTTACGGGAACAATTTTCTTTTGGTTGACACTTTGTGTTTGTCCTTTAAACTAATAATGCATGCATTGCTTTGCTCCTATCTCTCTCACTCACTCTTGTATTGTTTTCCCATTGGCCCACCTCTCTGGTTTTTACTCTCTCCTCAACCTACTTCACACTATGCCTTACTTTGTCTTCTTGCGTATCAGAATATTCAGGGAAACGGATACATACATATAAATCAATTTTGTAATGGCAGAGAAGAGAAAGTAGGAAAAGTTGCAATGGGGTTTGGCATTCCCATGTGAAAATGCAATAGTTGTGCTTGTCCAGATTAGAGCTTGAGGAGCTTCGTATGTTTAAATAATGTTATCTTTAGAAAAACAGTGCACGCAAAGAAAATGGTGTTAGTTGGCTGTCACGCATGAATATACAAACTGATGTGTACCAGAAGTTTTGCATGTTCAAATTTCATCACACACATGAATTTGGTTAAGTTATTAGAGTTTGAGGATGTTATATGTGCTAATGATAAGTGTTTGATGATTCAATTTGTAGCATAATTATTTATTTATTGGTGTTAAAAAATGTTTGAGTGGGAAAACCAAGGGTCCAGCACTGCAAGCGCACCAAAAGCTTTTTCCCCATTCCTAGCAAAAACAAAAATATAACAGAAGAAGAAAGGACAAAGAGAGAAGAGAGATAATAAACTGATAAAATGAAAAGGACAGCACAAAGGGCCAAATATTCGGACAACCTTTTCTGTTTTTTAATAATAATATTTAAACAATTATTATTATTATTTTTATACTTGTTAGGAAATCAAAATTTAGATATAATTAAAAGATATTAATAAATAAAACTGTTTTTTATCTATACTAAAAGTTTTATAGAATTGTGAAGGTGATTCCTCCTACCTAGTGTGCCTGTGCCCTGAAACGAATCTCGCTCGTTGTTCTTTCTTTGGTTTTCTCATGAAATCGAATCACCCTCCATTATCCACTTATAAAATTCAGAAACAGGAAAAAGAAAAGCTGTTTCTCAATTTAATTTTTTATCCAAATTTCAAAATTAGAACTTCGAGCAGTCAGCCCGCATGAATCAAGACTGATTTCTGACTACTGATGCCTACTTTTTATCATGTGGATTGGGAAAACCGAATATTCAAATATTTGCTATAAACAATTACTTAACTTGATTACGTTTAATTTAATTTTCTCTCATTAGGACGTTTAATTAAAGACATAAATTAAAATTTGCAAAAAAGAAAAATCTAATTATCACGTGGAAAGCAGAGAATTATCAAACTATAAACGCCAGTCTCCGGGTTCTCTGAAAAGCAGAAAGCAAGCTAAGAAAATATTACAAACCTTTACCCAAACAATCCCTTCCCTCGGTCTTAGCACCTCTTCATCTTTTCTCCTTATCAGCATAGCATGCACTGTTATTTTAGCAAACACGCTGCAATCAAATCATGGGTCTACCAATCTCAGACCAAATACCATATAGAGTTGTGATATTTTGACAAAAAAAGTGGGGTTTTTCCTACCGCAACTCCACTACCATTGTCCCTTCAATCTCCCCTATAATTTTTCAACCAAACCACGCCCCTGTTCCCTTTTCATTTTTCAACCCATCCCCATCTTCAACCCTTTTCTTCATAATTTTATTTTCCTCGAATCCCAAACAGAGCAAAACAACACTCTCTAAAAAATGCAATCATTTTCGCTCAGTCTCGCGTGCCTTGCTTTTTTCACCTCGCTCTTCCTACTACAACGACAACCTTTTTCTCATGCCGGTTTACTGTCCCAACCGGTGAGTAACCCCAACCAGCCTCTCCAACCGGGCCAATACCCCTCCTCCAACACGGTTCCCGCATTCCCGGTTCAGACCCAGACGCAGACCTGCCGGCTTGACCTCTCCAACGAGCTCTTCGGCGGAGTCAAGGACGCCTGCGGCAAGGACCTCGACCGGAGCCGCTGCTGCCCCGTCCTGGCCGCGTGGCTCTTCGCCGCACACGCCCGCTCTGCCCTCGAGGTCTCTGGTGCGCCGCCGCCGGCCTCCGGCGACCTCCCCATGATGCCCGACGACTCCCAGAAGTGCGTCAACTCCCTCCAAGACTCGCTCCTCACTCGCAATATCCGAATCCCCCAACCCAACGCCACCTGCGACGCCATCCTCTGCTTCTGCGGCATCAGACTACACCAAATAACATCCTTAACTTGCAACGCAGCGTTCAACGTTTCTCTCTCCCACAAAAACGCCACCCCCACCGCCGCCGTTCGCAACTTGGAAAACAATTGTCGCAACTCCTCATACGCCGGCTGCACCAGATGCCTCGGCGCCCTACAAAAGGTATCCCATATCATCATTACTTTGTCGCTAGATTTTTCTTCACTTGCATACACTGTTTTCACTCTTTACTCATCAATGTGGGATAACCAATATATTTCCATGACGAAAATTGCACCTTTCGGTAATTTTACTCTCACATCACTTGCTGGATAATTTATGAATTCATTTGATTAAATTTTGCATGAGGTATTTATTATGGTTGTATGCAAATGTTGGACGAAGCGGTGAGATATCCACACAAAAAAGTGAAGAGGAAAAAATAGTCTTGTTTTTTTGCCGACCAGGTTGACCTGCGAACGTGACTGCCCATGTGCGTTTACGAATTATTAGAAGCTTTTCCTTGGTCCTTTTCGGGTTTACTTTTGCCACATTGTTGAACCGTTTTTTGCTTGTCCGAAATCGTGTTTTACTGTGGAAGATGATGTCGTTTGGTGTAGAATGAATAGTTATAGTGGAAATTTAACGTGGTTTGATAATTTTTTTTATTTTATGTTTGAAGGTTAAAGGGTACAAGAACGAGACAAAGGGTAGTGGAGGAAGCGAGAGGGTGAAGAAAATGTTCAACAGGGACTGTCAACTGATGGGATTAACGTGGCTGCTTGCAAAGAACAAAACGGCGTACATACCCACCGTATCGGCGGTGTTGCGCGCGATGATGTACAGCGCGCATCCGCATGAGTCGAAATGCAGTCCCGATCAGGAGAACATGCCGCTGGCCGTTGATTCGCTTCAGTTCGAGAGTGGAAAAGGCGCATCGCGGCCGTCAAAGTTTATGGTGACGGTTTTGCCCCTGGTGATTATGTTATTTTCATGTTTTGTGTAGATGGGTCCACTAGGGTTGAATAGTTTGGGTTAGTGTCTCTCTCTCACTGTCACGTGAAGGTGAGGTAGTGGACAAAAACATGCACAAACGGGGTCGTTTGTTTGAATGCAGTGAAGTAGATTGAAGGGTTTTGTCGCTGTAAATTTCAGAGTTGATTCACATGTCTGTGTACATGCGCTGGTGGTGGTGGGTGGTGTCACCATAGAAAGAAGATGTTTTTCATTTCTTCTTCTCCCCATTTCTAATCTCCAAAAATCAAATACATAGAATATTTCTTATTTGGAATTGGACCTTTACGTTCATATTGAAAAATACTTCATCAATTACATCGAAATTGGACTATGATATGACCTAAATCGGCGGTTTGGGTAGAGGGGAAACAAACAGCTCCCTGTGATAAGGGGTATGTTGGTCTATTAGGTTGATTAAGAAATGCCTAACGAATCAGCTATTTAGATGAAAAAGTACAAACTAAACAGAAAACACTAGTTTACGTTTTTCAACGAATTGAAATTCGAGTTTCCAATTTTCAAAGCAATATTTAAAATGAATGATTAACTATTCACAGGTTCAAATGCATTATTTGAGTTTAATTAAATTAAGGATAGTAATAGAAAAAATAGTAACGATGATAATGAGGTGGAATGTCTGTCATTTTTGGGTAGTAGGGGTGCTTCTACAACTTAGGGCACCCTGTATAGATCACGGCACAAGCGACACTTGTACATTGTTCAATTATAAAAATGTTATAAGATTATTATGAGCTCTTTATTTGTTTATTCGTTTTTGAAAAAAATAACGTGTAGTTCATTTATGAACATGTAATGGAGCCTTGGTTGGAAGGAAGAATGAATGTGCATAATCAGTATTATTTGCTGGTGGTTACAAAGGAATTATCTTATTTATTATAATAAAACAAATAGATTACTTAGTATTGTTTTTCTCAATTAGCTTTTTAGTTTTGCGAAAAAGTCTCTTTAATAACTTTTTTTTTACAATTTTTTTTATAACGTATACGTGACAGTTTGTGATTGGTCCGTATAAAATACTTTTTTAGAATAAATTTAAACAGACCAATAGAATTGTGACACGTGTCCTGTTGTAAAAAAGTTGTTAAAAGAGTTGTTAAAATATTATTGTCCTTTTGCAAAAGGACGTTATTCCCTCCACTAGCCCAACTCCACCCTACACCTTCTCATAATTTTTTAATTATGAAACTACCTCTTTTACTTTAATCTTTTATATTTTTTACCTTTTTACTTTTTGTATGAAAACCCTAAATCTCTCATTTTTCACTCGAAGTCGTCTCTCCCCTCCCTCCAACACTCTCACTTTCAAACTTTTCTCCTCCATATCCGTTTTATCCAATCCCTTTTCTCCTCTAAATTCGTTTCTTCCCAATCCATTTTTTCTATAGTCGTTTATTCGTTCTTTGTTTTTCGTTTCCTCCCAACCCATTTTCTCTGTTTCCACCTCACCCATTATCTGATCAATGGCCACATTTTAGGTGCTCATGATGGTTTCCCTCCATTGTTCTTCCTTTCCTTTTTTTTTTTCATTTGTTTCTTTCACGAAGCTTGCACCATTACGAATCCACTTTACTCGTAGAGTCCCTAATTTAAGAGTTCATGCACAACATTGACAAAAAGATGTCGCAAAGGATCACGCAGGTGCGCGCGGTGGTGGCGCCAGTGAGGCAGACGGTGACGTAGGGTTCACTGGTGATGATTTTGCAGTGGCGGTGACGGGTGCGGTGGAGCTTTCGTTTCCCAATGATGGAGGTGCTGTAAGTGTTAACGGCAGAGAAGAACCTTCGTTTCCCGGTGCACTCATCTTCACCGGAGAGAGCAACATCGAGGAGGTGCAGCTCGATGACGTGGTAACACTAGCATTCAGGTTCGAAACTAAAACTTGTGTCGTTCCTTCTGCACTGATGCTCTGTTTAACATAACCAAGCAACATGGCGAACATGTTGTAGTACCGATTGGAGCGCATTGGAGCGCATGATGGATGAGGTTGACGACCTCAACAACACCATTGTGGGATAGCCGTAACCACCAAGCGCGCCACTTTGATGTCCCGGAACTGTGGTGAGTGCACCTATGATAATGGTGCAGGTCAAGTGATGGTGGTGGTGCGGTGCGGAAGAAGTAGATGAAGGAAAAAGAAAGGAAAGGAAGAATAGTGGAGGCGAAGTGAAACGGAAATCAAGAAATAGAGATCCGTGAGATTTGGGGGGTGCACTTGCGGAGAGAGGAAATAAGGAGAAATATCTTAATGGTAAAAGTAAAAAAGAATTAATCTAAGGATAGAATTGAAATTAAAAGAGTTTGGGAAAGTTAGAATTTGAAGTAAAAGAATTTGGGGAGGTGCAGATAGGATGCTATGGCGGTGGAGGGAGCAACGCCCTTTGCAAAATTGATCCAATTAGACTGGGCTTAACAGCGTTAAAAAAGAAAATTGCGTGACATGCTCATATTCTCGTTTTAATTGACGTGACAAGTTGTTAAGTACCTATAGGGGATTTTTGTTTTGTTAATTAAACAGAGCTGTTTATGACAATTAGCGATTTGGTTTGTACTTGAGACTCGCCGACGTTGTTGACTCGTTTACTCTTTCCCTTCGATCTTCTTCTTTCATTCGTGATAACATCTCCTTTCACCCAATCCTCGCAATAGTGTCGCCGTTCACCATCTAAAAGAACATAGACAAAGAAGAGAGAAAAGAGACAAAGATGGATAGGAAATTCACAGTTGTTGTATTGCCTTTCATAAAGGGTAATATATATACACAAAATATGACCTAACAGAACAAGAGAAAAAACAAAAAAGTCCTATATGGAGTACTATTGTCTAGTATATTCCTCTGCTATGTCGTTTTCTGTTTTGCTTTGTTGTGCCAAATTGGGCATTGCTTCTATTAGCCCCCCACAAGCTGGAGGTAGGAAAATGTCAACTAGCGCCAACTTAGAAAGATTAGAATGAAAGAGTCTAGGTGGGAGAGCTTTGGTAAATATGTCAGCCAATTGATTTGAGGAGGAAACTGGCAGTAAGTGCATTAACCCTGCTTAAGAATTTTCACAAACTAAATGACAATCAATATCCAAATGTTTTGTGCATTCATGAAAGACGAGATTGACAGCAATGTGAAGAGCACTTTGGTTATCACAAAATAAAACAATAGATTTAGAACAAGTGACTTGAAGATCATTAAGCTAGTAAGACAACCATTGGAGTTCACATGTAGTGGATGCAAGAGCATGATACTCGACCTCAAAAGAAGAGCGAGAAACAGTGCTTTGTTTCTTGGTCTTCCATAAGATTAAGGAATGTCCATTGTTGTGAAAGATATTTAGATTTGTGGATGGTGGCTTGCCATAGTGGCTCAATTTGTGTTGTCGTAAATAGTACTGTTGTCAAAACAGGTCATCCGACCCACCATGGGTTGACTACTTAGTGAGTCAACCTAATCCTACTCATTTATTAATAAGTTGGAAAAAAAAATTAAACTAGTACCGACTCACCATGGTTGGTGGGTTAAATGAGTTAACTCACTGCATCACTTATTTACAAGTGTTTTTTCAAATAAAAAAAATTACAATTTTTATGTAATTCAAATCTAAATAAATTTTACTCTAAAATTATGTTACACTCCAAAGATAATTCAAAATATAAAAAATATCATACAATTCAATTGTAATCCAAAAGCAATCACAAAAAGTGAACAAATAAATTTTTAATATTGATATTTTTGTGTCATTTGTCCATTTATAGGATTAAAGTATTGAATGGATAAATCTACAATATTTTGTTCTCTTGAAACATCTTATTTATCCTCATCTACAATACTATTAAAGAAAGTACTAGCTAATAATATTGAAACACAAAATAATAAATAATTAAATTAAATTAATTGAATTTGTGAGCCAACCTAACTCGTCACAGGTTAAACTCGAGTGAGTCGGGTTCTAAATAAGTCAGAATAAAAATTGACCCGTATGAAAAAGACAGGAAAGCGACCCAAAGAAAAATAATTTGAACATAAAAATTTAAAATTGTTCTTATAATTTATTCTGAAAAACCATAAAATAAAACATGCGAAAATCATATTTTGAGTTAAAAATCAATTACACATAAAAAAATGTGCAAACTTTTCAAAAGAATTTAATTTTTCTCCAAAAAGTAGTAAGAAAAGTGTATTACTTAGAAGATGACTTTGTAAACTTTTTTATGGTTTTGATTTGGCTTTACTCCTACATAGTTCTATCCACAATAAAAATAAGGATCACGTAACTTTAATTGAAAAAAACTATTTACAAAATAATTTAACATTTTGGAAATAAATTCAAAAAAGACTAATATTATTTATATGTATTTTCATAATAAATAATTAATCATTTCGGATGTTCCTATTTATACAGAATCATCTCAAACTCAATTGGATTCTATGTTTTGAAAAATTGATTCAATTTGAATCTTGCCTAGAAGACGTTAAAATTTGTGTCTTGACTTGCTGATTGTATTAATATGTTCAAGAGAAAAACTCTGAACAAGAACATCATGCTCAAACTGCCTAGGAACATTATGCTTAAACTGCTGTTGAAGACTGAAATCAACCTTTGGAGTAGAAACTAAACGAGGCAGAGTGAATATAGCAGCCAAGCTTTCATTGTCACTACCACGAAACCTTATACCCTCGATTTCAGGCTCTGAAAAACAACAAAAAAAACTCTTAAATATAATTAAAAAATTCTCACACCAATTAATTAATTCTCACACTCTGTTAATGCAATTTTGGGTAATCTGAGTTTTTTTCCGATTAGGGTTGGTTCTTGTTTCTCATGATGCGATTTGGGATTTAGGGATTTGAATGGGGTTTCTCTTTGTTTGGGGTAACACTCACAGTATCCATCGACAACCGTCAAATCGTTTCGGCCTCGCGTGACCGCACAATCAAACTTGTTGGAAGTCCCACATCGACTAGAGATAAGGGCCAATTAATAATATATATAAGTGAGGTGCAAACCTCACCTTACCTTAGAAGCTGGTTTTGTGGGGTTGAGTTAGGATTAAAGTCCACTTCTAACATGGTATCAGAGCTATGGTTAGAGCCTATCCTAGCGATATTTGTTGGGCATATTGTTCCACCCACTATTAGGTCGTTATCGAACCACCCATTAATATCTAGTCTCATGCTCGAGATGTATATACCTCGACGTGAGGGGGTGTGTTGGAAGTCCCAAATCGACTAGAGATAAGGCTAATTTATAATATATAAGTGGGGTGCATACCTCACCTTACAAGCCGGTTTTGTAGGGTTGAGTTAGGCCTAAACCCCACTTCTAACAAAACTGTGGAAGACCCTTGGTGAATGCAAGTACCATTCAAGACAATGATGCTCATTCTGATTGGGTTAGTTGTGTGCGTTTCAGCCCTAGCACGCTTCAGCCGACTATCGTGTTTGCATCTTAGGATCGCACTATTAAGGTGTGGAACCTCACGAACTGCAAACTGAGAAATACCCTTACTGGACACAGTGGGTATGTGAACACTGTTGTTGTTTCTCCCGATGGTTCTCTTTGTGCCAGTGGTGGAAAAGATGGAGTTGTTTTACTGTGGGATTTGGCTGAGGGTAAGCGTATTTACTCTCTCGATGCTGACTCTATTATCCATGCCATTTGCTTCAGTCCCAACATGTACTGGTTGTGCGCCACCACCGAGCAGAGCATCAAGATCTGGTATTTGGAGAGTAAGAGTATTGTTGAGGATTTGAAGGTTGACCTTAAGATTGAGGCTAATGGTACCACCAAGGACAACACAAACAAAAAGAAGGTCATCTATTGGATGAATTTGAACTGGTGATTGTGATGGCAGTGGCAACCTGTTTGCGTGGTGGTTGGTAGCAGAGTGGAAGAATGCGCCATCTCCAGAAAATGAATTTAACTTATTTAAATGTTAAAATAAATAAATTCCATGTTATGCGAACTCAGTGTGCCAGATGACAAATAATTACACAGTCAGCATGCCACGACATAGTAAATTTAACCCGTCCACTGAAATTAACGACAATGTTTTAATTGACTCCATTTTATAGGAACAAGGACCTAATTGAGATCAAATCAAATACAAAAACTTATTTGAAACGATTATACACAAATAGGGACATATGAATGATTAAACCTAATTAAAAAAGATGTAATGCTTAATAAAATCAATTATTCAGAAATTGTTGATTTATATTTTTAAAATTTAAATTATTTTTATATTTTTTATTTATTAAAAAATAAAATAGGAGTCCTGCGACAAAACATAAAAAAGCAAAAATAAACTTTCTTTTTCTACTTTTTGTATTTATTACATTTGAGTTATTTAAGCAACGTTGGCTGGACTTCGAAAGGTGAAAAAGAAATTTACTTTTTTTTTTCTTTTAGATAATAGTACGAGTGAAATGTGAGATTTGGTAAAAGAGGAATTAGAAAATATAGGGGTGTAAGAGTAAGTACGTGGGTGCATTAACTAATAACCCTAAATCAAAAACAAAATCAATCATGGATGGATTGTGGAGATAGTAAAACCGTGGTGTAGTGAGCAAATTGTTTCAAGTGTGTTCAACAACGGTGTGGGAGTGTTTCACCTGCACCTCCAAGTCTTTCACCCTGCACTTTTAATTTCCCAAAATATCTCTAATTAATGAAGTAGTTATCCATAATATTTTGTGCAGTTGACTTTGAATATATACTAGGAAACCCTAGACCTCATTCCTCTTACACCTCATCCCTCTGTTGGGAAACCTGCACCCCATTTAATTTGTATTAAGAAACGTTACACTCCCATTTCATTCCCCTGTTAGGTACACCCTTGTTAAACATCATAAATTATATGAACCTTAATTAATAGTTTAGGCATACCACCACAACCAACACTCATCTATGCAGATCAAAATTCATTATCATATTCATAAACGTAGAAACTTCAAAATTGTATACAATTAAGTTCTTTATATCCCAACTAACCAAGATTCGATGTTATTGGCGCCATAAATCTCAACGAAATAAAGATTAGGTAACAGATACAATGGAAAACGTTTAACATGAAAGTGTGAATCAAGAGGTAACTTTGATGCTTTTGGTAAAGATGCAGATTGTCCTCTTTTGTCATCACTTGAGGGATCCTTTTTTGTCACATTTTCTTCTATTTGATCTACAGAAACTTATTTTCCTATCTTTTTCACAGCTATGTTTCGACATTAGTCACTTTCTCTACAACATCTAAAGCATTTGTATCTAGACGTGCTGCTTGATTTGATCTGGAACAGATTTGACTGCATGAGGCACCTCTTCAAAGAATTATTCTTCTCCTGGTTGTCTATAAAAATAATTAAATATTATTAATCCAAATATAATTAACATAACAGAAAATTTAAATTTATAAAAAAGAACATTTATTATGGCATAGGCAGAACCAAAGAAACCATTAAATCATTCAAAATTAAAAAAGAAAATCAAGAGGCTACGAATTAGATATACAAATGCGATGGGGCTGAATCGAATCTGAATATCCGATTCTTCAAGGTAATCCTCTACAAATGCTACCTCTACAATATCTATATCTACAATATAGTATCCAAAATAAATATGGCAGAGGAATCCAGCAACCTTTGGCCAGCAGCGAGAAGAAGCGAGCATCGTCAACGAAGGTAACAGCACCAAAATGGCAAACACGAAACACTATAGTGTGCCTGGAAGCAGTGGAAGATGACGAAGTTGTGGTGTTGTGGTGTCTATGTCTGCATAGAGTGTGCGTGAAAGCAAAGGAAGAAGACGAACTATGGTGTGTGTCGCTGGAGTGTGCCTGGAAATTGAGATGCGAAAGAGAGAAAGAGAAAGTGAGACAGTGAGTTTCAAATGGGCTGAAGAATAATAATTCTTGCTGAAAAATAAATACTGACAAGATTTGACCATTTAATTGTTTTAAATATTAATATTGTTTTAAATAAGGGTAATGTTAGTATTTTGAGAATATTTGGAGGTGTAGAGTAAAAGATTTGAAGGTGGAGGGTGAAACACTCCGGTGTGAGGTGCAACGACTAACATAAAAGAGATCAATAGAGGAGAAAGAGTTTGCATGACACAATGGAGGTGAGGGAAAATACGCTAGTGTGACCTATTGTAAGGACCTTCTACATCAATTTAGAGGCCGAATTTGGAATGGCAAAAAAATCCGCGGACACGGGTATCGGCGGGTAAAATTCGTAGTGGGTAAAATTCGCGGCGGGTAAAATTTGTGGCGAGTAGTTACTACGCGCGGATATTTATTACCTGCGGTTACCGGGTAGCAGATATTTTAATATCCGCTTCTAAACGGGTTGGGTACGAGTAGTATACTACCTGCTCCGCGGGTATCCGTTACCTGCAAAAAATAATAAAAAAACTTAATTTATATATTATTTTAATTAAATTCAATTAAAAATTAAATTAAATTATATTTTATTAGGCTAAATTTAATTAAAATTAAATTTTAATTTATATTTAATTTAATTTATAATATATTATATATAATTTTTGTAATTTTATATAAATTTTATTTTAAAATGTATATATATTTTTTTATTATTTTTTGCAGGTATCCGTAGGTTTTAAAATAACCGTGGATATTTTCTAAACGGATACCTGGTGGATAGTGGATCGGATAACAAATAAAATTTTATCCGACTGGTCGGATTGTGGATAGGTACTATCCGTGCCTGACCCGACCGTTGTCATCCTTAGGCCTAATGGTGTAAAAAGTTGTCATTTTTTACATTGCTTAAATGGTTTGTCACTACTACATTGATTTCCTCTACAAACAATTCAAAAATCAATCAAAATAGAAAGCCCATCCAACATAATATGTACTAGTGTAAAACTATCTTTTTATGACAATGTTTTACATGGATTTAGTTAAAAACAAAAAAAAAATGCTAGAAATTTTATAACAAAAGGATATGTATAACATCTGTTCATATTGAACCAATATAAAAATCTACATATATTAGTGTCATTAACAACTCCTAATTATATCAATTTAAGATTTATACTATTGAATGATTTTACTCCTTGTATAAAAATCGTCCTAGCTACTTTAAAACATTAGTGAATTGGTAAATCTATTTTAAGAAACGCCTACTATTATAATGAATTTAAATATATAATGTCATGTTTTTGAAAATCAAATATTCTTATTTCATTCAAGTTGATACTCAAAGAGGTTAAGATTAGTTAATATGTTACAACTTACTATTATATATGTATAAAAGAATTTATTACTTACACATGGATTTATCCTAACTTAAATTCATTTGTTGTAGACTTTTAATGACATACAACCATTGGAAACAAACACATTATAGCTTATACCAAACAACGTGGACAAAGTATTTTGTTAATATATATAACAATTTAGAGTAGTTGACAAATTAGAGTGCATTAATTTATAGAAATTCTGTATTTTTATCGAACTTTTCTTAGAAGATTAGAATTTTATTTTATATTCATTGAACTATTTAGAGTTTAAAAATGAATTTGTTTTTGGAAAACTTTTATTAGATGTTTAATATGCATATCTAAGACCCCAATTTAAAAAATATACCACTTTTAACAATGGTTCATACTAGAGTTGTAGTACGAAGTGACTTTTAACGATGATTCTAGATAGAACCATCTTTGTTCCCTTGATCAATTCTTTTTTTGTTCTTTGTTTTTTGATATTATATGATAATTATTTTAAATTTTCATTGTTGTGTACAGATGACGACAACTTTAATGACGAGTAGTCGTTATTTTCGATACATATGATGATGATTAGAACTATAGTTGATTCTCCTTACTCTCAATTATGACTTCATTAGCGATGATTAAATAATAATCTTTAAGAGTCTTATTTAATAGTTATTGAAGGCTCTTTCTATAATAGTATTTGATTAATTGGATGAACTGAAAGCTCTTTCTATAACAGTGTTTGATTAATTGAATGAACTGATAACTCATATTTTTTCATTGAAATATGTTACATCAATAACAGCACAATAGAAAAAATTAATGAAATTCGTTCTCAACACATTTATCTTTATCATATTCATTTAAATGTTTTTATCTTGATTGTTCATTATAATCTACTAAAACACTATTTTATTTGAAATTAGAACAAATTTGAGTTACTAGAATATAGAAACAAATCTTTATAAATAAGACACTTGTACTATACATTGCATTTGTTGAAAATTAGGCCACGTAAAACATCAATAATGAACTACAATCGTAAATTAACTTAATTTTTTAGATAAAAAGAAAATTAGCTTATACATTAAAAACAGTCCAATATGATGAGTCATTAAGATTCATCCCGTTTAACATATCAATTTGTAATTTTTAAACGATTAAAAATTTATAAAAAATTACGTTTAACTTTTTTGTAATTTATTTGTAAAATTTTACTGTTCTTAAAAGAAATAAGATATATTTATTTTTATTGCTAGTTTACTTTATAAAATTAACTTCTCTAATAGAAATATAAATTAATATTTAAATAAATTTTAAACTAAATAATTAAAATATTTACATCCTTTGATTAGTTTTATAAAATAAATAATGTAAACTTTTTATTAGATCGACGACTTATGGCTTTTAGGTCCTGTACCTCCATAATTTCTTTACACTTCCTCACATTTTCTAAATGACTATTTTATCTTCTGGAAAAGTGGTTTCCAAATTATATATTTCGGAAACTTTTTTCCGAATTAGCATTTTAGAATTTTTGACACAACATTTTTGGAACAACGTTTCTAAAATAAATTTTTCAAAACGAAATTTTTAGAATGTAATTTTCGAAATGGATATTCTGAAATGTATGAAAAGTGTTTTGAAATTTTTTGAAAATAAAAAGTCTCCCAAACTTATAAAATGCTTTTTGGAAAATTTATACATGAAATTTGTTCTTGAAAGAGTTTTTCACGACACATGAAATATGTTCCGTAAAATACTTGTCAAAACGAGGTGTTGTTTTGTTTTTCTGGATTTGCTATCTTCTTCCTCTACATCGTTTTCATTCTCTTCTTTCTCTCCAAGTATTATGGGAGTACAGCAGTGTCACACGCATAAAGCATGATAGTATTAAGGGGGAGAAACGGTTATACCTAGTGACCACGTGTCAAACAAAGATGAAGGCATGAGAGTGTGCAGAGGGACACATGAGAGGAGAGGAAATACTAAATTGAGGGATTTCATTTAGGGATAGTCAGTCGATGGTATGGACCCTCTATCTACAATCACTTTTTCTTCACATTCTTCTTCTTTGATTTCAGTGTGGATAATTCTCTTAATTCCTTTCCTTTCTTCCTTTACAGGAATGGAACACATCATGGTTCAGCTGTGATTCATACAGTTTTATTTTCTGCATTTGTCACTTTCATTGTTAGCCACGTATTACTTGTATTGAGACAACTTTATTTCTCAATAAAATTCCATTGCTCTGTTCGATTTTTTATACATACCTCATTTAACACTGTTACATTGGTGCTTTCATTGTCTTTCATGCCTGAGAACACAAGATTGAAAGAGCTCCAAACCGAGATCCGCACAACGACTGATGATCTTCGTCGTCTAACAACAACGGTGGAAAAGCTACAGAGCACAATAGATGAGAGAAATCGAAATCAAGACTCAACAATGGATGAAATCAAACTCGTCTTACAACAACTATTACAAAATTCCACTCAGACATTTGGAAGTCCTTCGAACTCAAATTCCACAGTCAGAGTTCATCCGCTAAGTTCTATGAACCTGGTAAAGGACATTTCTCTCGGTTTTCTGCACTTCGATGGCTTCACACCAGTTTTAGAATGGATTTTCAAAGCAGATAAGTTCTTCAACTACCACAACACACCTGATGGTGTTGAAATAGCTTCTATGCATTTTGATAACGATGTGGTGCCATGGTTCCAAATGTTGCAGAAGATTGAAGTGGTCACAACCTGGACAGCGTTGAAGCGTGCTCTGGAATCTCAATTTGGGCCCTCTCCCTTTGATTATCCAATGGCAGAAATGTTTAAGCTCCAACAACAAGGCTCGGTATCAGATTACTATATGAAATTTATGTCGCTTGCAAATCGATGTGAGGGTTTAACCAATGAATCTATTTTAAATTTCTTTATGAGTGGTTTAAATGTTAATATTAGAAGAGATGTGATTGCCTTGACTCCAACAAACCTATTACGAGCAGTAGCATTAGCTAAACTGTATGAAGAGAAATATATGCCAGGAACCAAGCCTACTCCTAATTACACCATTCGCTACACAACTTCTCCGAAAGTAACAACGTCCGAGGTTCAAAACACCACAAGGACCATCCTACCAGCTTCTAAACCTTCCTTATCTCCGTTGTTACCTAACCCACCAGGACCACCATTAAGAAACCCCAATGTCAAAAGAATAAGCCTAGCAGAAATGCAATTACGAAGAGAGAAGGGTCTATGTTATTTCGGTGATGAGAAATTCTCTTTTAATCACAAGTGCCCAAACAAGCAATGTTTTGTCCTGCAATTGGGGGAGGACGAATAAGATAATCTGGAATCAGACACTGAGTTACCTTAAGACAAGGAAGCAACTGCAAACGAAGATCATCACCTATCTTTGAATGCCTTGAAAGGTGGTTTCAGAGTAGGGATAGTTCGATTTGTAGCACATATTGGAACTATGCCAATCAAATATTAATTGATGGAGGCAGTTCTGATAATTTCTTACAACCAAGGGTTGCGAAATTTTTAAAACTTCCCGTGGTGACGACTCATTCATTCAAAGTAATGGTTGGTAATGGGAATTACATGGAATCTGAAGGCTTAATACATAATTTGACTTTAATAGCACAAGGCAATGTTTTCAGATTACCTGTGTTTCTTTTATCATTCTCTGGTGCTGATCTAGTCCTTGGTGCAAATTGGTTGAAGACAATTGGCTCCCACTTAGCAGATTATGATTCGCTGCAAATCAAGTTTTTGCAGGATGGCCGCTTCACTACATTACAAGGTGACCGAGACATGTTACCAGAAACAACACAACTACATCACATAACGGGAATGATGGACACTAATGCCCTGGATGAGATATATAGTATGCAAATGGTCCACCAAGACACTCAAAATTTTCCTCTACTTGAACTTTCAAAGGACATGGAGCCAGACTTGGTGAAATTACTACATAATTACAACATTGTCTTTAGCCAACCGTGTGGACTACCTCCACCAAGGAGTCATGATCACTCTATTCCTTTGTTAGAAGGATCAAATCCAGTCAAGGTGAAGCCCTATAAATATCCACACAGTCAAAAGGAAGAAAGTGAAAAATTGGTGGAAGGTATGTTAAAAGAGGGCATTGTACAACCCAACAACAACCCTTTTTCATCTCCAATTATTTTAGTCAAGAAGAAAGATGGCACATGGAGGGTTTGCACGAACTATAGAGCCTTGAATGTTATAACAATTAAGGACAATTTCCCAATTCCAACAGTGGATGAACTTATTGATGAGTTGTATGGAGCCCGTTATTTTTCCAAGCTGGATTTACGGTCTGGATATCACCAAATTTTACTGAAACCGGAGGACAAACATAAAACTGCATTCAGGACTCATCAAGGACTCTACGAATGGTTGGTTATGCCATTCGGGTTGTCCAATGCGCCAGCAATATTTCAAAGTTTAATGAATCAAATCTTTAATGGTGTATTGAGAAGATTTGTCCTAGTTTTCTTTGATGATATATTGGTCTACAGTTCAAGCTGGAAAGACCACCTATACTATCTAGAAGTGGTGCTAAGGATTCTCCAACAGAACCAATTATTTGCTAATTGCTAAGGTATCTCGGTCACACATTGGCAGGAAATGGAATTTCTATGATGTCTGAAAAATTGGAGATAGTAAAAAATTGGCCGAAACCTACAACACTTAAATAGTTGCGAGGCTTTTTAGGATTAACGGGGTATTACAAAAGATTTGTCAAAAGTTATGCCCAAATAACTGCACCATTAACTGATTTATTAAAGAAAGATTCATTTAAGTGGAGTGTAGCAACAGACAAGGCTTTTAAAGAATGGGTTAAATATGTTTTTGGTCCCTTAACTTTTAGTGAAAATTGGATTTAGTCCCTCTTCAAAACTTTGGCCTAATTTAGTCCTCCAACTTTAGAAATGTATGAATTTAGTCCTTTTAACCAAATTTTGTTAACTTTTTTTGAGGTTTCAAACATGTTTTATGATAGCATTTGGGTTGTTTATACTGTTTGACACATTTTTGCTTCAATACTAATTGAGGAACGTGCTTGAAACATCAAATAAACCTAACCAAATTTAGTTAAAAGGACTAAATTCATACATTTTTAAAGTTGGGGGACTAAATGAAGCCAAAGTTTTGAAGAGGGACTAAATCCAATTTTCACTAAAAGTTAAGGGACCAAAATCATATTTAACCCTTCAAGAATTGAAGCTAGCCCTCACCACTACTCCTGTTCTAGCAATTCCAAATTTTGAGGAACATTTTGTTTAAACATATGCTTATGGTTTAGGCATTGGAGCGGTATTAAGTCAAAATAAGCACCCTATTGCTTATTTTTCAAAGAAACTATCATGAAGGATGCAGAAACAATCGAAATATACCAGAGAATTCTATGCTATCACTGAATCTTTGTCAAAATTCAGACATTATTTACTTGGCCACAGGTTCATTATTAAAACAAATCAGAAGAGTTTGAAAGAATTATTGGAGCAGACACTCCAAACCCTTGAGCAACAACAATGGCTACCCAAATTTATAGGGTTTGATTTCACAATACAATACTCCACAGGGAAGGAGAATATCCCTGCTGATGCTTTACCTAGGAGCTTTGCAATGGCTTGGTCAGAACCACGTAATACATGGCTACAATCAGTAGCAGAAGCAACCAGAAAAGATGAGGAATTGATGAAAATGTTTCTGGAATGCAAGAACGACTCAGGGAAGAAGGGGGACTATGCAAAATAGCAAGATATTTTGATGTGGAAAGGGCGAATTATGCTGCCAAATCATGCAGAACTGATAAATCGGATCATAGGAGAATTCCATGGATCAAAATTTGGTGCTCACGCGGGAACTACAAGAACTATGGCCAGACTGAGTGCTCAATTTTTCTGGCCTAAAATGCGGGAAGATATAAGGATGTTTGTGAAGGAATGCTCTATTTGCCAGCAAGCTAAAGTCAATCAGTCTTTACCTGCTGGTCTGCTGTAGCCCCTACCAATTCCAAACCTGATTTGGGAAGACATTGCTATGGATTTCATTGTTGGCTTACCAATTTCGCAGGGTTATTCCAATATCATGGTGGTCATTGATAGACTCTCAAAGTTCGCGCACTTCATTCCATTAAAGCCAGGATTCAATAGCAAAACTGTAACTGAAACTTTCATTCAACATATTGTCAAATTATATGGATTTCCAAAATCCATTGTGTCTGACCGAGATAGAGTCTTCATCAGCAACTTTTGGAAGTTATTATTCAAGTATCAAGGCACCACTTTAGCCATGAGCTCATCATACCATCCTCAATCCGACGACCAAACTGAAAATTTAAACAGAACTTTGGAGATGTATCTCAAATGTTTTGTCTTTGATAATCCTAAGAAATGACTGGAGATGCTCCCATGGGCTCAATTTTGGTATAATTCATCTTTTCACCACAGTATTGGTATGTCTCCCTACCAAGCGGTCTATGGAAAGTTACCACCAACTATAATTAAATATGAGCATAGTGACACTGATCCCGTAGACCTACAAGAGAGCTTAAAGAACCGTGATGTTTTATTGAGGAAATTAAAAGCTAAGCTTCACCATTCTCAGAATTATATGAAGGGGCAAGCGAATAAGAAAAGAAGAGATGTTTTCTTGGAAGTAGGGGATCTTGTTCTAGTGAAATTACAACCCTACAGGCAACAATAGGTGACCTTGAGAAGGAATCAAAAGTTGAGCTTAAGGTACTTTGGACCTTTTAAAGTTATTGAGAAGATTGGAAAAGTAGCTTACAAACTCCTACTCCCAGAATCAGCAAAAATACACCCAGTGTTCCACATTTCATTGCTTAAGAAATTTCATGGAGATCCTAAGCAACCATATTTTTCATTACCTCTTACTACTACTGAAGTGGGACCAATCATGCAACCTTATCAAATTCTGGACAAAAGAGTGGTTAACAAAAAGGGACGAGAATTAACCGAGGTGCTGATACAATGGGATTCGTTTTATGATGCAGACAATTCGTGGGAAGCCATTGAAGAAGTACAAAAAGCACACCCTTACTTCAACCTTGAGGACAAGGTTGCTATTCAAGATGGGAGTATTGTCACGCGCATAAAGTATGACAGTATTAAGGGGGGAGAAACGGTTGCACCTAGTGGCCACGTGTTAAACAAAGATGAAGGCATGAAAGGGACACATGAGAGGAGAGGAAATACTAAATGGAGGGATTTCATTCAGGGATAGTCACTCGGTGGTATGGACCCTCTCTCTACAATCACTTTTTCTTTAGATTCTTCTTCTCTGATTTCAGTGTGGATAATTCTCTTAATTCCTTTCCTTTCTTCCTTTACAGGAATGGAATACATCATGATTAAGTTATGACTCATACAGTTTTATTTTCTGCATTTGTCACTTTCATTGTTAGTCACATATTACTTGTATTGAGACAGCTTTATTTCTCAATAAAATTCCATTGCTCTGTTCGATTTTTCGTTTAGCACTGTTACATGCAACTGGTGAAGGGTATTTGAATCTTTCTCCAAGTATTATGGGAGTACATTTAGTAATTGTAGGAGTGTGGGAAGTAATAGATTCGACCTATTATTTGAAAATGAGACGCAATTGATGGTACATTTATTCCTGCACCTCTAGTTTTTTGCCCATATATTTGAAATTTTCAATTTTATACTTTTATTATTTTGAATTTCAAAATATATAATCTAAAAATATTTCGAAATGTACAATTCAAAATCTAAAATAAAAGATATATTTTGAATTGTATAATATGATATTTATATTTAATAAAAGAAAGATGAAAAAAAGATGAAAGAAGGATTGTAAGAGTGGAGGAGTCGAGGTGAAGTAGGTCGTCGCTGGAGTTGCCGTTGGAGAGAGATGAACAGTGTTGGAGGAAGAAGGAGAAAGAGAGAGGTGTGCATGGAGGAAGGAGGAGATGATGGGAAGAAGATAAGGGCAACATGGTCTTTTCACTTGACCTATAGAGGTCCAGAGAGAAACTATGGAGGTGCAGGAAGAAACAGACCATAGATGAAGGGGCCGAAACCCAATTTGAGATATAAGGATTGAATTCAGAAATAATTGACAGTGAAATACTCTCTTACTCCTTCAATTGAGGTACAGAGAAGTACTCTAAACAAACGAGAAAGCATGTAAGGAAAAACTATATATTTTTGAATAATGAAGACTAATATTTAAATTCTCTACTGATCCTTTGATATTGTTCATCTAATGTACCTTTAAACTATATAATTTTAATATTTTAAAATATATTAAAGAACATATTTAACATATTAAAATCAATAATACATTTTGAAACAACACCAGAAAAATAAATCTGTCATTTCTCTAGTTTGGCTTTAGGTTAAGATTTCACCACCCTTTTCCAATCAACCACAACCAGTCAAGTGTTACACCTGCAAAAATACCTCCAAGAAGAAACAACACCAACACGTTTCCCAAAGCATTTTGTTCTGGTCCCTACAAACATAAAAAAAACATGCACAACATTAATCAATCCGAATTCCATGATGGTGTTTATGATTATTATTATTGGTTGTGGAATAATTTTGAACAAATCACATAATGACCCGTAAATGATGTTCAAATGTTGTCAAAAAAAATGTTGTCTAAATATTATTATCGAAAAACAGGAAAAGTTGTGGCGGTTTAACAAACCTACCATGTAACCTTTGGGTGCTGAAGTGAGAACACAAACAGTGAGGTAACCATTGGTTAACCCCAAAAGGGATGTCAGCATTATCATCCAGCCCTGTGTGCCATACTTTGCAGTGAAATAAAATGCTGGCACAAACAAAAGGCGACTAACAATGACTATGGTCAGCATTTTTCGGGACTCCAACTTCAGGCTTTTCAACAGTGGAATGTATCTTCCAATCAGATCACACACATTGTACATAGCAATTAACACAAGAGCATACCTGAAACAATTCCAAATATCAAAGGTTTACACGGGGACTTAAAAAGATACCATTGTAAAGAAGTTATGTTGTTAATGAAAATACCATGTTCCTAAACTATGTGAACCGGTATCTTCTGATAAGAATCCGGGGAAAATTGATAGTGTAAGTGCGTATATTAGGAACAAATCAATTGCATAATCAATGTTTTCTAATAACAGTTGCTTAGTCCCTTTGCGCTCTAATAGTTTGCCCTCTTCATTGACCTGAAAAAAAAGTACTTTCATTGTAAACTGAAGCTTGAATGATTAGGAACATATCGTGATTTGAACATTGAAAAGAAAAAGAAACATTACTCTTGGGGTCTTGATGCCATCTTCAGCAAGGTCGGATGAAAAAGTGTTAGATCCTTCAGATGCTACTTTTGAACGGTAGTACTTCACAATTGGTAATTTAGGAAACACAAATGCATATAGAAGAACACAGAGAAGCTCAAAGAATGTTGATATGGAAAAGAACAAAACTGCAGGCAAGTAGAATGACAAGTGATCAATATCTACTTTGTAAGAGTCATGTGCTGAAAAAATATTTATAGTATAAAGTTGAATGACATCAAATTAAAATATTGAACAATCATCACAATTTCTTAGGCATTTGAAGAAATTGGCATTGCTACTGTACATAACCATGATTCACGAATATATCTTCATTATCAAATGTCTTAAGCTATGCAGAGTTGAACTTACTGGCTCCTTTGTGAAGACCATTCTTAGAATTCTCAAATGCTGCTTTTGTAATCAACCTCAAAGCAGATGTTAGTGCACCAGATGCTGCTGCACCAGCAAGGAAAGACTACAACAATAAAACAATATAAGAAGAGAAAAAGAAATGCATATTTTGAAGGAAATTTTCAAAACTTCATAGTAATTCCATGGCTAAAGCAAACCTGAATGAATTCTGGAAGCATGTAAGATAGCTCTCCCACCATTCCACCTTGCGTGTGAGCATCTGCTATTCCAAATGCACCACTAACCATGCATACACCAACAAAAGTTCCAAGTCCTCCTTTACCAGATGTTACTAAATCCAACTATGGCAGATTAATGGGAAAAATAAAAGCAAAAGTCAAAACCACATTGTCAAGGAATCAAAGATCACAAACAAGTGAATGAGACTTTACAAGCAACACTGCCAAAGAGCTTATGAAGAAAAGAGTATATCCAAATAGGTTTCTTATCCTTGTATTGATTTTGTTCTCTTTGTAAGCCAGTATTGCTAGTGTTCCAACCGCAAATGGCTGATATACAAGAGTAAGCACCCTAGAGGGGTGGTATTTCTGCACAAACAGAACAGAAAAACAAATAAAAATTATTCCAAAGCAATCCAGGTATATAGATTATAACAAGAACAATTAAGGACCGCAAAAAAACAAGAAACAAACTGCGATCACATCACCAAGACAAATGAAAAATGTTATAGCCACTGAAATTTATTGATCAAAGTTTAGTGATGTGATCATAAGTTACTAGTATAGCTTCTGTATAAGATGGAAAAAGACTAGGAAAGTGACTAGAAATTCATTGATGATCTGATCTAAAGTGCATGGACTATAGCTTCTGTATAAGATGAAAAAAGACTAGGAAAGTGATTAGAAATTCATTGATGATCTGATCTAAAGTGCATGACTGAGTATCAAAGGTAACAACATAAACTGATGTAAAGCTCTGTCATCTATTCTTTGTTATCAAAATACATGTTCTGAAAGCTTCAGGGTTCTTAAGCCAATTCCTAAACTTTTGGCATGCTACAACTTTATCCATAAAGCAATGTTTGACAGAAAAAAAAAAATGAAATTTGAAGTAGTTCAAATTGGTGAAGTCCCTGGTTAACCACAGGAATGAATGAGCAACCAGATGAAAAGAAAAAACAGCATATATGAATTACCGGAAACAAGTAAATATAGTAATCTTCTATAGTCAGCATACTGTTCCATGAGAAAAGGCATCCGTTACCAAGAAGCCAACAGACTACTATTGCAGCAAATTTTCCCTGTTAATGACAAAGAATTTAAGTGAAGAAATAATACATATTTATTGTTTCTGAAACTAAAGTAATAAAAAAACAAATAAAGCACCTCAGTAGGCCTTAGAGGGTCACTGTTCTCCATGGCTGCCTTAGTTTCTTCTCTTGTATCAACCTCTGCAACAAGCCAGAAAACAAAACTGTAGTCAAGGTGATATATAGCACAATAATCATGGCTTCCATTTGTTTATTGCACCCCACTAAACCTGTAATTAAATTCCTTCTGCACACCCCAGGTGACATAAAACATAATAGAAAGTACTCATTGACACAATACAAGCTGCAGATACACCCTCGCCAATGACACTGCTCGCAACAAAAAATCTTTACTTTTTCTAAGCAATGATCTTTTCACGGAAAACCCATTAAATAGGTGCATAAACATATGCATACTATGCCATATATTTCTAGCTTTCTATGCATGGAAATAACACATAGGTGTGCATTATCATGTGCCTAAATCAAAGACAGATGAAACCAAAAACAGGAAAAAGTGAGAGATCATACTCTTTGAAAACAAAGCACAGCTCAGAGAGAGAGAGAGAGAGAGTGAAAGTGAAAGAGATAGATTATAGAATTTCTTATAGGTGGAGCAGTTGGGGCTGGAATCAGAATCTAAATACGTGATCTTATGGGTATGTAACTGAAAAGCGTTGTTTTGAATCCCTATTTATGTTTTTGTATCTCCCAAAATCTCAACAAAGTCAAATAAATTTGTCGTGTGTCTTCTTTGTGATTACAATGAGAAAGTGTTTGGCCACAAGATTATTCAATTCTAGTTCAATCTTCTTTGCTATTAGTGGATAGAGAAAAAAGGGTTTGAAACCGATCTGAACCTTTTCAAACTGCTTCTGCACCTCATTTTATAATTCGTTACAAAATTATTCCCACAGTAGTAAGATTTCATTATTAAGGTTTATTTATTTGTTTGTTTAATATTTTATCTTGTTTTTCAAAATTTTAATGGTTTCTTTAATAACCGAAAATTTTGAATTTATCAAAGGTTAAATATATTTAGATTTAAATTCATAAAAATCATAATTTTAATATAAAAAATTGGTTTGAATCCATTCATTTTATTATTGATATTTGGATGACGTTGAATTCATGATATGCTAGATCATGTTATCGAACGAATACACATTGACTCAAGTTTTATCCTCACGCAAACACGCGTCCACACGTAACACTACTCTATTAATATTTTTATTTGTTTATATATATATATATATATATATATATATATATATATATATATATATATATATATATATATTCGTAAAAATATAATAATACAAAATTATACATACTTATAATGTATCCATTTGCGTAGCACTTGCAAAGAATCATGAAAAAAGAAAAAGAAAATAAGATTATGATATAATCATCAATGTTCAAGTTAATAAAATAATTTAAAATCTTCATCAAATATAATAATGAATATGAATAATTATAAAATGAGAATTTTTTTTAGAGGATACGAATCATATTTATAGATCAAAATAAAATGTGAGCTTATATTCTTAATTAAATAATATTTAATTCAAGTATATAATAATAACATATTTAATAATAACACAGTAACACTTTATTATAAATAATAATTATAGCACTAAACTAGAAATATTAATTATATACGTGAATATGATTCAAATAAATATAAATGTGAAAAAGTTTAATAAATATATGTCTATTGAGTTAGTTAGCAACATGTAATATTATAGATGTTTTCATAATTTTCAAAATATTCATTAAATAACACATTTTAAAACTATGTCATTTATTAATTTCTTTTCCACCAATGTTGAATTTAAAGTTGAATTGTTTAGTTACTATTTAGGTTTCATCTTTACTTTATTTAAATTTTACTTGCCCCTTAATCGAATTAAATTAGTATAAGATAAAATCTTGGGATCATGTGAATTATGTTCATGAATTTTTTCTTTTTTTTTTTTAATATTCCTCTAGTATTATAAATCTGAATTATCATCTTAAAAGAAACTAATTTTATAAGTAATTATTAGTAAGTATATGTAGAAAGGAATAATTTTGAAATAAGAGGAAGAAAATATTCTTATGAATATTTAGTTATTTTCAAATATATGTTTTTAAAAATAAGTATTTTTAACTATTGTACAATTTTTATCTTTACTTCAAATTGAATTGCAACCTTTATTTAAAATTAACTATTTGTTAAAATAATCTTATATCATAGTGTATTCTATTTACCATAAATTTAAAACAATTTATATATTAAAATTTTATTTTATTATAGGTTTTAGTTATAATATAATTTAAATATTAAAAATTTTTATTTATTGTAATTTTAATTGTATAAACGTAAACATTTACTTCATATATTGCGAAAAATAAAACAAAGAAAAAATACTAAACATGTTTTTCTAAATATTTCTTGAAAAATAAAGCAACCTTCCTGGATTTTGGTGTTTTGACAGTAGTACATAAGCACTAATAACCTCTCAAATCACATACTTGAATTCGATGAAGTTAACAAAGTTATTCCACGACTATTTTATCTAAATGTGTCACGAATGTTATATGCTAACTTAAAATTATAAAATGATATATTAATATTAGGTTTATTATTATTATTATTGTAACTGTTACGTAGTACTTAAAATAATTATTATTATGTAATACTTAAAATAATATTATAATTTAAATTTTATCAAGATTCAAATTAAAATTATTAAAATTCAAAATGTGTCGTAGAAAAGTTATAAAAAAAAGTTATGATCTATATTTGTAAAAAAAAAAAAAAACGTAAGATTGTGTAGTGTATTTGGATTTTATTTTTTCTTCATGTCGAGTTAGAGAGAAAACAAAAATAATTCGTAAGATCCTCATATCACATTACTCTTAATAGTCTAATAGTAAATTGACGTAAGTTTTTATGTTCTATTTTTATCATGAATTAATGTATGAGTTCATTAAGATTAACAAAGATTGTGTTATGCATTTGGGATCTATATAGATAAAATAATGTGCTTAGATATAATTATTATTGGTTAAAAAACTCCTTCAAATGGAATTAAGGTAATACATACTATTTTTATCTCTTTCTATACGTGATTTTGAAAATTTTGAAATTTTGATTTTTTACTCATATTCACATATTATATATATATATATATATATATATATATATATATAGGTGTGGCATAAAGTACAACTTAGAATTGGCAGTTTATAAATTCATGATGAAATTTATTATTTATGCAATTAAAATTGTTTATTATTTTTTAATTTATTGTCACTTTTTTTTTCATATTTGGTATATTAATGTTCAAAATTTGGTAGTTTAGCATTTTAAATAAGCTAATTAAATCAAGAAGTCACCAAATGACCTCTCTTGGATAGATTTTTGTAATAAATGTTAAATATTTTTGTTTACAGCTTCTATGGCATAAGAGTAACTCATACATGTATAGCTTTGAAAATTTTGAAATTTGGGTTTGTTATGCATGAATATGCATAAAATACTCTTTAAAATTGGTAGTTTCTAAATTCGTGATAGAACTCGTTGTCTATGTGATGTAAATTATATTTCATTTTATAATTTTTTATTACTTTTATATTATTGTTATTTCTTTAGGTTTGGTATTCAATGTTCAAATTTTGGTAGTTTGGCATTTTAAATGAGCTAATGAAATAAAGAAGTCATTAATAATGCTAATTCTTACCATTATCTAAGCATCAATTTAGTAGCAAAATCAACTCCTTTATAGCTTGTAACTTGCTTAATCCTCTTCTTTTGTCTTGTTTTCTTAATAAGTGTGTTTTAGGCTACATTGATGTAACTTCATCACTAATCCCATTATTTTGCAGCTAATAATATGCTTGGAAGAATCTCCAACAATGTAGAGAACTAAACTAGCCACAAAAGCAAGCAAATCTGCAGAAAAACCAGAAAAAGATGTTGTCCAGCAGAGTCAGGCTCGGGCGCCCCTTTTTGGGGGCGCTTGAGCGCCACTATGTCAGGTGCCAGAAAGCTGGCTTTGTGCACCATTTGACTGTCGCGCGCCCGAGCACCCCTTTTTGGGGGCGCTCGAGCGCCATTTTTGCTGATATGACAGATTTACTCTATTTAACTCAGAAACGCGAAAGGGTTGGGGTCTTTGGTTCTTTGGAGGTGCGATTTTACTGCTGGAGCTCATGGAGGGCATGAGGAGCTTGTGGGAACATCTCCTCCTCTTCCTTTGGGTCTCCTTTTTCTTCCATCCACCATGTTTGTAAGCTTTAGGGTTCTCCATAGAAGTGGAGAACCAAACCCATCTTGTTGGAATTAGTTGTAGCCTTTGAATTCTTGTGTAATGGATGATTGATTCGTATTTATAAATGCCTTTTCTATCAATTGCTAGTATTCTTGTTTCTAATCTTAAAGCTTGCATGTAATGGGGACGTTCATGACTTGATTTTGGGGTTTCATGGATTATGGGGACGTAAGATGAAATCTTGAACTGAAATAAGGGTCCTTGTGGTCATTGATTCTAGGGATGGAAGATGATTCACATGTTGTCTTAAGATCCTAGCTCATTAATGCGGGTTTGCTTGTTAGGTTGCCAAGGGATTGGGATTTAATGAGAAAACCTAGGCTCTTTCACCTAAGGGATTAGGGCTAGAGTGTTTTAGTGGATTGACTTTAGTAAATTGATGGAGAGGAGATGAAATTAGGGTGTACACAAGAGTGAATTGGTGAAAACTAACCTTAGCAATGTCATTTCATACCATTTCTAGTCTTGTCCATTTCTATGTACCTTCAAACACCAAAGTCCAACCATGTAATTATGTGTTATTTTATCTTGTTCCACATGTTTGTAAATGAATGTTGTGCTATTGAGTCTATATGAATTGTTAATCGCACAATTCTCTAGTATTACGAGTCTCTTGGGAAAACGATACCTGGTCTTACCGGTTTTATTACTTGAACGATTCGGTGCACTTGCCGAATAATCAACAGTCACCAAAGTGACCTCTCTTAGGTAAATTATTCCTAAAAATATTAAATGTGTGTGTTTATGTTTATTCATTAATCGGTCCAAAGGAAGATTAATACCTTGTTAAATTGTATACACATCTATGAAAGTCATAAGGATCAAAACCTTAGAAAGTCATAAGGATCAAAACCTTTCCTTTTTAAACAAATCAAAAACCCTCTCTTTTGTTCTCACATTTTATCTCCACCTCCATCTTCTTTCCTCCTTCTAACCTTTACTTCTCTTTTCTCTTCTTCTTGATCAGAACTTGGCTTGAGATAGTCATGGAGAACTCTCCAAACTAACCCAATCAATAATTGCATTATAGTAAGTAAAACTTTATGCCTTTCCCCCTTGAACTAGTTCTTGATTTCATATGCAATAGTATTTTTTTCCCTTTTGCATGTGTTCTTTGAGCCTTCATAGGGTTTCTCTTTTGATTTTGGTTCCAAGGGAGTACTTGAATAACTAATTTGAGCTAATTTTGGTTTATCTAAAGGCCTTGTAAGATTGTGAGTTTTGGTGTTAATTGGAGAAAGAGGAAGTTTCAACAATAAGATGTGTATGATCACTTATGGCATGTCTTTGATTTTTATCTTAAGTGGGTTTTGGTGTGTGATTTGTTTTGCATCTGGCATTAGGTTTATTGAGATAATTATAACTATGTTGTGGTGTGGTGTTTAAATTGTTTGATTTGGGTTTTGCTTGTGGGATTGGATTAATTGTGTTAGAGTAATCCAATCTACTATATTGAAGGTCTACTTTGAACCAAACAATATTTTTTCATAAAGAGAAGTTAAAATTATCTAGATTGGAATATTGGGTGATCTAACAACGACAAATTAGGATTTATATATTGATACGATGTTGGGCGATACCATAGGACCGTCGAGCGCCATCTAAATAAATTAGAGAGTTCCAAACGTCCAGGGTGTTAGGTGCCACTCACCTAGTGTTAGGCGCCATTCAATTTCCAGCACTGCATCATCTCGAGAAATATGGGATTCTCGTTTTGTTAACCATCGAATCAAATTGAAGTTTTGAGAATTGGTCCTAAACATATTTTTATTTACTTTGATCATTCAGATCTTCATTTTCAGATATGTAGTTAAAGCATTTTTCACGTAAAATTCTCATAGTTTAGGTTGTTGACCTCTTTGACCCTTGTTTCTTATTTGGTACATAACATTTTCTAAATTTATCCAGTTAGGTTTATTCTTTTTGTATTGTTTTCTTGATTCAATTACATTTAATTTCAATCTAAGAACATAATTTTTGGAGTTTTGTACATGCTAAATTTTTATTTATAAAATCCCAAATAGTTTGTACTAATGTTTTCAAATTTCCATTTTGTATCGATCTTGTGTGAGAATGTGCATATTAATTTAGAATTTATTGGAAGCATGTGAACCATTTGGGTGACGTCAAATGTCAAAAATGCAAGTTGCTTCTGTTGTGAATGATGAATGGTGGAGGAACAATGTTGTTGTATGTTTGTGAAATAACTTGATGAAAATATTGGATGGATTCATGATTGGAAAGTTATCTTGGGACTTGATGTACTTGATGGAATTCCAAAGAGGAATATCCTTATGAAATGTTTCTTTAGTGTGTTCATTGATGTGAGAACCCATGCCTAAAGGTTATCCTAACACTCCAATAATCATCCAGTCTCATGTAGAGTAGCAGGAGGTCTTAGTCTAGGCGTTTTATCTTAGCTTAAGATGTAAAGCAGATTTACCTTATGTGTGGTATGATGAAACCCATTGGAAATGGTTTTGCAGAGTAATAAAGGTTGTGCAAAACCTCTTGAGATTTGATATCAATGTCGGTATCTGGATAATTGAGCCTATATAAGTCCTTTGATGATTTTTTTAATTATGTGATGTTCTATGTGAAAATATATGGGGTTTGTTGTTGATTAAACTATTATCAGTGTCACTTATTTTTGCAAATTATGCTAGTTTAGTCTTGTCTGTTTGTTCGGTTGTCTATTGTGTTTCTTTTGCAACGATCGCCATTTTAGCGTGAACATATAGAGTTTCAAGTGGAGGTCAAGGTAGGTAGTAAGTGAGACTAAGTAAGGAGTGGGTTTGTGCTCTTTGTATTAATGTACATAACATCAAGTTTTAATATATTTCATAGTCTTGCTATGTATTGAGAGTATCGAGGAAATTTATATAGATTTCTATTGTGGAAAAACTTTTTATTTTGCAAATATTATGCTTAAGCTAACTTGTACATTCATGTATGTTGTTTTCTCATCTATATTTCAAGGTTTTCCCATATACCTTAATGAACCTTCTAAGATATGATTTTTCTCTATTTTGGGGATGTTATAGTTTGTCAATAATAAATCAATCTAAAGATAGGTTTTTGACTGGACATGTTTTATTATCAATGTTTGATTATTACAACAAGATTCCATTATAGGGGCTGACATGGCGGGGAATTTCAGAAGTTGCAGGGGAATAGGCCGCGGTTGCTCAGAGAACCGCGACCTATTCCCCCTGCAACCTTCTGACATTCCCCAAAAGGCAGTTGAGAAGGCAGTTAAGGGATTCAGAACGTCAGGGAATAGGCTGTGGTTTCTCTGAGAACCGCGACCTATTCCCTGGTCTGAATAAATTTTAAATATTTAAGGGAATAGACCGCGGTTGGGCGCTGAATCGCGGCATATAGTTTGAAAAAATATCAAAAATGTCATTTTGATTTATTGTTTTCAAGAGAATAGGTCGCGGTTCCCTTCACAACTGCAGCCTATCCCACTATATGACAACAGTTTTGTTTTAAATCGCGGTAGTATGTTTTAATTAGGTTAAAAAAAACTGTGAACAGTTTCGTCTTCCACGCAAACTTTTGAAACTCAAACTCGAAGCTTTCTCTTCTTTGTCAACCATTCATCTGCCACGAGTGTTCTTCTATGAACTTTTACCACATTGACGCCAGCCATTCCACATTGACGTCAGCCATTCCACATTGACGTCAGCCATTCCTCCGTCAGTCATTCCACATTGACGCCAGCCAAATCATCAACATCTGCGAACTTTCGTCAACTTCCGCCAACTTTCGCTGCCCCATTCGAGTGTCTACTGCGAGGTTCGAGTTTGTCAACTTCCGTCGTGCCCCTTCTTCTCCGTCACGCCTATACCTCTCTGCCGTGCCCATTCGTCTCAGTCGCTTCCATTCCAAGTATTGCCTTTATGCCCTTCGTCATGTTTGCTTTATTCGATATGATTTTGTCGTCCGTTTTTGCATATAACATATATGTAGACATAGAAAAATAGACAAGACTCTATCACTGTCGGGTTCACCATATTTTGTGAGAAATTAATTATATTTGTATCAAAAGCCCGTAATTTGTGTTATGATATCGGTATGAGTTTAGGAATCAAATCGCCATGAGGGTACTATATCAAGTAATGTATAATAATATATGATTAGATAATAGTTTACATTAATCATTAATTGTATGACTAGCAATACAATGTCAAACCATACATCCCCTTATAAGGAACCGTGATTAACCCGTTAATTCTATATAACATGTTCATTAAAGGCAACTCATGTCAATACCAACCATTTTTATAAACGTATGTCTTCTTCCAAACTTCCTCGCACATTGTTCACCAAAATAGGACAATTCGAGTGGTCATTGATAATACTAATTCTTATCATTATCTAAGCATCATTTTAGTAGCAAAATCAACTCCTTCATAGCTTTTACCTTGTTTTATCATCACATTTAGTGTGTTTTCTAGTTTTCTTGTGTTTTATTTAGTATATGCTTGTTTTTACCTCTAATCTCTATGTTTGAGTGTGTGAAATAAATGAATAGGAAGCAATTCTAGTGGAGGAAAACAAGCAAGAACTCAAGGGAACATGTTTTGGGACAATAAAAGATCAATTTGAAGCAAATACACATGTTGGACGCCTTTGGGATCGCGCAAGAGCCTGAATTTTAGAATGTTGTCAAAGCTGTCATGCCCGAGCGCCCCCAAAAGGGCGCGCGGGCGCCACAGAATGGTGCTGAACGCCCCTTTTTCTGGAGATTTCACGCCCGGGCACCCCTGGGGGGCGTTGGGCGCCCTTTGATTCGCTGTTTTGTGTTTTTATGGCGCCCGGGCGCCCTTTGTGGGGCGCTGAGCGCGACTTTCTTCTGACATGTCAAAATGGGTTATTTAAACATGGGTCTTGCGATTTTTGGGGCATTCTTCTCCTCCTACACTTCATTCTTCACCTAGAGAGATTGGGAGAGGCCCTTGGAGGCTATTTGGGGTGTTGGGAAGCTCTCCCACTCCTCCTTGGGTCTTCAAGCTTCATCAATGGTGATTTTGCCCCTTTTGGGTTGAGGAAGAAGATGGGTCACAAATTGGAGATGGAGATGCGAAGGGGAGGCGCAAATGGAGCATGAAGTAGCTGCCAAGAACCTAGGGAAAGGATTTGCATCTTCTCTTTGGTTCCAATTTCTTCCCTATCTCTTCAATTTTGTAGAACCCTAAGTTCTCCACCATGGAGGGCTTTTCCTATTTGTTGAGATTACTTGTAAAACATGAAATTCTTATGTATTTTGTGATGTTAATGATATATGTTTTTCCAATTCATGTTAGTATTTGATTTCTATGCTTAATGCTTGTTGTGACTTGATCACCCATGACATGAATTTTGGTTCTTGATGTATTGAGAAATATGACTGAACCTAGAATTGAAATTGAATACTTATTGGATGAAATTGAGATGTTTGTGAATGCATGAGAATAAAATGGATGAATTCTAGTCTTGACAAATTGTAAATACACTATGTTAAATTCATTGCACACCAACTGCTTGATAAAATAACAAAAAAAGTTTCTTGTGTTGTTTTTGTGCACTTTGATGTCTAATTGAGTTATAAAAGGAAGAATTGTTATGTGTTGCACAAGTCCCTTGGGAGAGAACGATATTTATTACTTGTTATGCTGCGACCGGTGCACTTGCCGTTGGTTTTGTAGCCAACAAGTTTTTGGCGCCGTTGCCGGGGACTTGTGTTCCAACACAAGGCAATTTGGGCATCTATGGCTCTTTTAGACTTTGTTGTTTGTTGTGTCTTTGAATGTTGTTTTGTCTGCAGTTGGATTTAGTTTCTAAGACTTTCCATTGATTTAGTTTGTACTTAATGCCTGTCTCGGGGTACGCCTTAGAGCTTGATGCAGTTATTGAAAGGCTTAGGGATAAGGTTTCAGTAGCGGAACTAACTAAATCAAACCAGATGTGCAAATCACCAGGGATGGGGTTGTGTGTTTGGATTCACTGTTTTGGAACTTAAAGCAAGTTTTGATAAAATAACAAAAAAAGTTTCGTGTGTTGTTTTTGTGCACTTTGATGTCTAATTGAGTTATAAAAGGAAGAATGGTCATGTGTTGCACAAGTCCCTTGGGAGAGAATGATATTTATCACTTGCTATGTTGCAACCGGTGCACTTGCCGTTGGTTTTGCAGCCAACAGTCATTCACCGCAACTTCGGACCTATCTCTCGTGTTCCTCAAGTTGCTCTCATTAGCTCTAAACTCAACATGAGTCAGAACCCTATAGGTGAAATATCCATCCCTTTCTACTTCATCGAAAAAGAAAGGGAACACTCGAATCTCAGCCTCTTCAATTGTCCTTCATGGATAAAGAGACTCATCTCCTTCCACCGTCTTTTAAAGACGAAGAGATCTACCTTTCTATCCTCTCACAAGAGAAAATGTGACTATCTTTCTACCCCCTTGAAAGAGGAAAGGTATCACTCAGAATTAATGACGTATGGCAAGAAGACATACTCGACAACATAACCACCACCACAACTCATGGTTAGTACAATAATGTGACATTCACACTAATTATAGGTAATTGTCAAAGAAATCAACTTCACCAATATCTCATCCCTTGAGTTTCAATCCTAAAGACCACATATCACACTCTTGCAACCATATTGAAAACTCCCTAGCCATAACCACCCAACAGTAAACCTTAAGATGTAAAGACCTTAATCAGTCCAAACAATGATGAATATCGTCCTCACCACCAGTTGTACTAAAAAAGCTGCTATAAATTGGCTAGGACAGGCCAGACTACCAATCATCACACAAAGACAATGAACACATTATGATAGTGTCATAACAGAATCAAACCAAGTAGCATTGTTAACCAAGTACATGGCAGAAAACACACAATGTATCACTCATTTAGAAGAAAAATGAAACATATAAGGTTAGCTCCCCATACTTGGTCTAAAAACTCATCATGGTAAGACCCTCGACTCGACAATCTTTGCACCCCTCGTTCTCAACATTTGTGCCCTCTCTTGCTTACGATTCGGCTTAGCTTTTCGTGCTTTTCACTCTTCCTTAGCCACTAACCACATGCTCACAGGGTTTGCCCAAAACCCCTTAACAATATCGGAAAAAAATCTCTCCCCTTTACACTATGACTTGCACCCCTGCCTATCACGCTAGGGTTCTTAAAATCTCCATCACCCTTTACAATTTCCCCCACAATTTTCGCATGTTAAGGACTTTACAGTGAATGCTCTCCTCTCCTCCCTCAAGTTGTACCTTCCTTTCTCTCTATCTAGAGTTCTTGTGGTTTTGAAAAAGAAGAATGAAGAAGAAATATTTTTTTTTGGCAAAGGTGATGGGGTTTCAAAGATTAAAGAGAATGGAGTTTTTTCTCGTTCTTTTCTCTTTCGGGTTTCAGCCTAAAATAAGGAGTTAAAAAAAAACCAAACAAAGGCAAATAAATATAAAAACAATAGTTTTAGCTTTAACAAGGTTCAAAGTGAGGCCCTTACACCAGTTCCATATGCACACAACACATACCGTTACACCAATTCTTTTTTTTTATTATAGGTTTAATACCTATTTTAGTTCCTCGGTTTGTGAGGTGTGTTCAAAGTTGTCCTACCTTTTTTTTAGATGTTCACAATTATCCCATATTTTGTAAACAACGGTTTAAGTTGATCATTTTTGCTTACGGTGTTAAAAAACTGACAGAACTTAGCTAACCTGTCCAATTTTTTATTACGTGGCAACTGTGACCAATTAGCGTGGCACCTAGTATTTTAAAACAACTAGGGTTTGCTTCTTCACCCAGAAACCAAGGAGCAATGCCAACACCCACCACTACGCCGTTGCAGTGCAACCAAAGACGTCATTGGCGCCGTGTTTGGCGTCGGCGGCGATGACACTCCCAAATCTGGCTTAATACATGAAAGTTCCTTGTTTTTATTGGCCTAAGATCTTCTTGCAGAATCACAATCAATATTTGTGCAAAATTATGCACCCATAGACAATGACTTAATTAAACTGAAATAAGTTCCAATTTTCTCTTCCATTAAAAGAATGCCCTCTAGCATCAGATAATGAACCCTGACCTAGAAAACTTGACCTCTTCTTTTCTTTTCCGTTTTCCTCACTGTTGAAATCTTTGGACTTATCATACTTGTTAATTTGAGAATATTCCCAATCTAGAAATTCATGTTCTTCCATGAGATGAGATTTGTAATTTTCCTTTTGTCTTCTATCTTCATCCATTTTCTTAAACAACCAAAACTCCTCATCAGATCGAGTAACAAGGCAGTTAATTTCTCTCTCACTCGGTACATCTGTCCCATGTGAGCTTGTACCTCTGCGCATAATCTCTTCTAACATTTCTCTTCTGTCCGGAACTACATAAACAAAAATTATAATTTATTATATAATTAGAGATTGTCTTCTAATCAGAGATTGTCTTCTGATAATTCCTAGGACTTCAACCTCAATTTCCCAAATTGGTGCACAATTTCTTCAATTGCTTTCGTTGTATTGTAAAGCGGAGAGTAACATGCTAAAATAGTTTGTTTGGTAATTTGGCCATTGAACTTCTTTTAATTTGGCAATTTCACGTCTCTCTAATTGTGGATCATTCTAAATCAGAATTGGACCATCACAACCCTAAAATTAACCCATCCATTTCAACAATTAATACATAGATATCAATAGAGCTATCAAAATGGGTCACAACCTGCGGGCCAACTCGGCTCACCACGGGTTCGGACTACGTTGGGTTTGAAAAAATTGTATTTTTTTTATGCAGGTCAACTTTTAACCCGACTCATTTAAACCCGGCTCATGCGGGTTGAACCCGTGGTGGGCCGGGTTGGCCCACCAACCCACCTACATAATTTTGTTTTATTAAAATCTAATTTTAATTTTATAAAAAAAGATTTATTATTTTTTTTGCTTGAAAAAATTATTGAAGTTTCTTATTTTCAAAATTAATTAAACAACCATGTTGGGAGTGAAATTTGTTTAGATTTGAATTATAAAAAGTTTGTATTTTTTTTTTATTTAAACAAAATTATAATTAAGTGAGCCAGTAAGCCAACCTGTTTACCCACCAACCCGTGGTGGGTCGGGTCGGGTTCGAATTTTTCTAGCTCGCTAATAAATGAGCCGGGTTGGGTTGGCTCACTAAGTGACCAACCCGTGATGGACCGGACCGGGTTACCCATTTTGACAGCTTTATAATATCAATAATACAATTATATTATGCAGAGATATTATGTAGAGAAACCTCAACAAAGCAGTCATGAAAATGAAGTCTGAGCAAGAATACAACCATGTTGGTATTAAAGAGAGCATCTTCTCTAACAATGTCATGGACAATGGAATCTACCTAAGGACAAGCGTTGAAGTAGAACCCTACCTGAAGCTGACCATCAGAACAATCCATTAAGAATAAGAAGAATAAGAAAGAAAGAATTGAAGGCCGAGAGCAGATAGCAGAGCTTCCAATGTGTGTTACTCCAGTATTGACTAACCTTATGTTCCACGTATTAATGAATTGGACAGATTGGCTAAGTTCCGTTAGTTTTTTAACGCTATAAGCAAAAAGGACTAACTTGAATCGTTTTTTTATAAATTATGGGATAACTGTGAACATCTGAAAAAAGTTAGGACAACTTTAAACATACCTCACAAACCAAGGGACCAAAATAGGTATTAAACCTTGATTATATTACCAACTAATAACATTTCAAATTATTCTATTTCACATATACCATAATTTTACATATTTTTAACACAAATAATTTATATTTCAAGCCACATAACACTTACACTCCAAGCTTTCACCCCACCATAATAAAATCTGACTAATTAACCACATGATACAAAAATAAAACTTATCTCAAACATATTTCAATAACTAACTTATGCATAGAATAGTACTAATTTTTCAGGTCTTACACTTCATCCTCTTTATTTACTCCTACACAACATAAAGTGCTCTATATTTTAGATTGAAGTTCAACTCAAAAAGAATGTGGGATGAAAATGGAAGTAGAGGTGGAGGTAGACGTGGAAAAAGATGTGACGAAGGTGGAGGAAAGTATGGATGTGCAGTGGTGAAGGGAAGAGGACAAAGACAAATTTATCGTTTTACTTTGCTTATGGAGATGGAAAATATTATGGAGTTGCAGAAAGAAATACTCTAAAATTTTGCTGGATAAAACAAAAGAACTACTGTACCATTTCAATGTGTTCAAATAAAATGCTTCTGCCAAACAAAATTTTAGATCTTTCTCTTTCAACGCAATGGGCTTTTCTCGTGATGGATTCTAAGTATTAGTCCGGAACTGGGCTTTTATAAGCCCACTTTCAAACTGTGCGTCTACAGTAACAATATTCTTAATAAATCACATGAATAGATAATTTTATCACGACGGAATAAAATTAATATCTCATATTTTAAACAAAAAGTGAAGTATTATTGAGTTTATTTTTCAAGTAAAATTTGAATAGAATGAAAGTTAGTTATTTAGAAAATTGATGATGAAGATGATATTATAAGAAAAAATGTGAGATATTAATATGTTATTATTGAAAAAAAGGGAAAAAGTATGATTAAATGTTGTGAGGTTTTGCAGAGAGGGTTGAGTGATAGTGATGATTGCAAAATAGAATTGTTGATGAAAAGGAAAGTGAATAATTGGAAGGTAAGTTAATATATAGGAAAAGGCCCACATTCCAAACATTAAACATGCAATGATTTTGCTCTCTGCATGGGGCCTGTGGCGTGCTCCATCCACTCTTCAAATTAATCATCACCTTCTCTACCCTTTTCCTCTTTACTTTAGCCTCAAACATGCATTTTCACTCCACGATCATTCTGCATGCAAATTTCTTCAACCACAAATATTTCTATATACTATCATATATTTTATTTTTATTATTACTATACACTTTTACTTTAGTAATACCTTATTAAATAAAGTGTATTCAAGTATATTCATCTCAAGATCTTTAAAGGGAATGAACTTTGGATTCATTCCAAATCAATACGATTATTGCTAATTAATAAGTGCAGTCAATTATTATTTTAGTCCCATCATTTTAAATCACATTTGGTGTAGTCTTAGTCAATGTAAATTTTAGATAAGTGAAGATAAACTGATATACAATATGGTGTGTGTGTGTTTTTTAATTATTAGTTTGTTTATTTTGATTCAGAAAAATGCAATTACAGTACAATGTCACACTTAGTAAATGTCATTCAATTTAAGTAGTAAAAAATATTTATATGTTCAACTAAACTTTTATATATAAATAATAGATTCCATCCGAGTGTTTAAAGACTGTTCAAAAGTGAAAAAAAAATGAAAAGAAGAGTTGTATTGGAAAAGAAATTGATTTTAAACCTAACTCAATCTCGCAAAACCAGTTTTTAAGATGTGAAACTTCTAACATCTCCTCACACTGAGGAATATACATGCATAAGACTAAAAATTAATGAGTAGTTTGATAGAAATCTAATATCGAGTAGAATAATATGTCTAACAAACACAAATCTTAGTAAAATATGTTTTAATCTATGATTTTAATATATGTTAAAAATGAACTTTAAATGTAACTTAACCTACAAAACTAACTTATAAAGTGAAATTTACACCTACATATATTTTATATTGATTTTATTTTTAATTAGTGTATGATTTTCAAAAGAAATTATAAAATGATGTGTCAAAATAGAAGTTAGGAAAAGTGTGACATGATGTGGTATAAAAGAAGAGAGACTAAGCCTATGTTTTTATGAATGGATTTGGGGGAGATGATTTGGGGGAGATGATTTGAATGGATTTGAGGGTAATTTTGTTGTTGTTTTTTTGAGTAGATTTGTGGGTAATTGAGAGTAGATTTGAGGGTAAAGTTTGTGAGAATTAGTGTAGGATTTGATTGATGTGATAAAATTAAAAAATTTGTTTAATTGGTAGAAATGAAAGATTACCAAAATGCCCCTAGTTATTTTAGTAATATAAAATGTTTTTTTTAATGTTATATTTAAATTTATAATTGTTAATAAAGAAAGGAAATTAATTTATAATAAGTCAAATTAATTTTTAAAATATTAAAAAAATATTTTTAAGTAAAATAAATATTTTTAAAAATTTAGTATTNGTTTGTAATATAATTTCTTACCAAATATAAATAATGTNTTTTAATTAAATGTAAGTAATGTTTATTTTTTAATTAAATGTAAATAATATTTACTGTTTAAGAACAGAGGGGAGGGAGAGTTGGTTGCAGAAGAAAAATGGCGGGAGGAGACAGACCCAATTACCCTTACCCTTACCACAATTCATTCATTCATTCGTTCTCTTCCATCTTCACGTGATTTTTCTCTTTGCCTTTCTCATCTGAATCTAACNACTTCTCTGGAATTTCGTCGCCTCAAAGATCGATCAGCATGAAGGAGAAGGGCAAAGAGACCCAGAACAGAGAAGAAGAAGTATCCGATCGGAGTTGAACATTACCTTCTCTACGAAGAGATTGGTCAGGGCGTCAGCGCTTCTGTTCACCGCGCGCTCTGCGTTCCTTTCAACGAGGTTGTCGCCATCAAAATCCTCGATATCGAACGTGACAATTCTATCGCCATGCAAAGAGCTGCAAACAACATCAACGCCTGGAACCGGATACGCAATCCATCTATCCGGATACTCTTCTTTTCCAATTTCTGAAGAAAACTGTATCCGGATACAGCAACAGTGTATCCGGATACCTGCACCAAATTTGACATGTGCACGCCATCTTCATCTTCAAGCTTCGTCTTCTTCATCCGCCGGCGTCATCGGCCTCCTTCATCTTCATCATCCCCTCTCCACAACTACACGTCTTCCACCTGCAAAAAAGAAGGATAATGTGTGTGCGAGAAACATACCTAGCAGATCTGCAGAGCTCCTACGTCAAAATGGATTTTGCTTTTTTAAATTTACGTTAAAATCAGGTTTTATTCACTTGGAATTTTCACAGTTACAGAGGGTAGATGAGTCTTTTGCCACTAAATCATCGCAAATCTTCTCCTTTTTGCGAGATGGTGAAGACAGTGCATTCAACTCAGAATCATCGCAACTCGTCACAAATCCATCGCTTGCAATCAGTTCAAACGAACGCAAAATTTAAAACTTTCCTCGCTCGCAAATTGGTGTAAACAGTAAAATCAGTGCAAAGAAACACAGCGTAAATAACAAAAGAAGAATTCTCTTGACACAATATGAAAATTGAAGAGAAATTAATGTTTTAGTGTGTCTTATTTTTAGTGACTTTCCATATTTGTTGACCTTTGAAATAGTTCAAAAAGTAGACAATATATTGGTTGTGAGGGATTATATATTATATTTTCTATTTCGATTATTGTTTATTAAATTATTGTCAAAATAAAAAACTTTTTATGTTGGTTAACTTCTGTACCAATGAATATTTAACATTTATCTTTCATATTATTAAAATGTTTAACCACTGTAAAAATTATATATTGCATATCAATAAATTTTATTTTCACATATCAATAAATTCAACTCATTTTTGTAAAATTGCTTTTAAATATATATTAGTCAAATTTTTCAATAGTCTAATTCAATTACTGGTAATCACAAATTTAACTTAATAATAATATAAATGAAAAAAAAAATTGAATTAATTTAGATCATTGACTTATATTCTAAAAGTACTATCTCGATTTTGGTTCTTATATCATATATATGCATGTAGACGGCAACATTATAATCCTCCCATAATTTACAATATTTTTTTTTTATTTTATACTTCTATTTATGTGTCATGTAATTCTATTGCTTTTTTTTATGTTGTGTTGCTATATAATTCTTACTTTAGATATTATTTATTATTTCCCTTCTGACTAGAATTGTGTTTTCTAAATTTTTTTTATTTGGTTAGGTGATTTGTTGATGATCAAATCGAAACCGGGGTGGCCCAAATAGTTCAGCTTTGCTACTTTTTTTTTTTTTTTTCAAATTCAACAAAATCTAAACTCATGAAAATTAATTATTCGAAATATTCTTTAAGCACGAACTGACAAACATAATCTAAGATCATCCTAGTTGTAACAAGCAAAGTTAAACATTAATCTAAGATACATCTACAAATTAAGTTGTACAAAAAAAATGTGGACTTTCTCTTGAACCAAGACATGCAAGAAGAGAGAATCTATGATTTTCTGATAACATCCAAGAAGAAAAGCAAAAGTTGTGCTAGTATAAAACTGTGCATATAATAATGGAGAGAAAGTTGTACTATATTGAGAGATATAGCATGTTTGAAGCAACTCCAAAAGAAATGGAACGTTCTTCAAAGTCATTTCGAAGTCATCAAGCAACACATGAAAAAGCCATTGAGGCCTCTTGCAATGCCCTCAAAAGCCCTTAGTCAACCAACATACTTTAATACAAACTATCCCAAAAATTACCCACGTGCCAATTATTACTTATTAATAATTAAAATTACAAGTATACAATCAAAAAATGATCAAAATGATTTACATGTATAACAGTAATGATCAAAATGATTGTGTAGTTATTAAATTAGGAAATCCTATGCCGCTGTCTTTAACACTAAATGGATAATTTAATGATTTTTTTTTTTCTCTTAACTTCATGGATTAATGATGAAACTTTGTAGTTCTAAGCATTTAAAATAAGATAAAATATGAAAAGTGATATTGGACCTGTACTCTGATAAAATATGAATCACGCTTGAACATTTCTGCACAACCAAGACATGATCCTCAGACAACCAGAACAAACTAAGAAATTCAATCTCTATATACTTTATGAGGCATCATTACTCACTCAAGGATGTTTTTTCCTGCTACACTACACATGTTTTGTTACATCAGAAAACATCCATAGATAGTTCCCAATTCTTGATTTTGTCTGAGAAAATAAATTATAAATTTTCTATGTATCTCCCATGTTTAACGAGAATCATAATTTGGTGAAGAAGATTAGTTTCTAATTCAACCAATTAGTCTTTTCCACATAAAAACGAATGCAGAAAACAGGGTCAGAAATGAAATCAGTTTTTTGTTTCTTCCCCAAATGCACCAAGAACTCACCTTCTCATTTCCCAACCACAAGTTGAAGACTTTCTATTGTGATAGCAGATACGTTTCAGTGTGTCCCTCTTGTTCGGTCGTTCTAGTGTTTAACATCTATAAATAAAAAAACTTTGTCATGTTTATCTTTGTTTATATGGTTGTCCATATTCAGTCCCACCAAAGTCATCCTGCAATATGTTAAAAAAATCTTGATTTCAAAACCGTGTTTAGTTTGTGCCTTTCTTTTTGGTTCAACAATGACTAAAGACAAGATCATAGTTTTACTTTCCAGGATTCAATGTGGGACTTAATACACTGAGACCAATAAGGGATCAGAAGAACAACAGTGGACCCAGACACAATACTTAGTCTTTTTCAATTTCAATTACATATGTTTCACTCACAGCCTCTTCTTTCATATCATTTTCTTTCTCTCATTGAAAGTAAGTTAGTCATTTTTTAAAGCAATTTGAATTAAGTTAGTTGTTCACTTCAAATTTGAACTTCTAGTGAATAATTAATTATACATGTTTAATTCAGATCAACATGGTCCCGTGTAAATTAAATATAATTTTAATTGGATTCCTCTCTTACTGAAATTTGGTTCTAAAGTATTATTTGATTATGATCTAGAATTGGGTAAGGGATTATTACTGTGTCGGACCTTTATTGTGTATGTAACAAACACGATAGTTCTATATGTGTGAAAAATAAAAACATAATTTTTTCCAATTAATATGTATACCAACTGGGCTTTCATCAATAAGTAGAGCATGCATAAACTTGACAATAACCCTATTGACCCTTAATTTGTTCAACTTCAATCCATGACAGTGATTAGAGAGATTTTGAAGAAAGTAATTATCAGCATCTAATCCCTTACTTTATCATAGGAAATAATGCTTCATTAGTGACATTGAATTGGGGCATGCGGATTGCAGTAGCCAATAACCATAGGATTGGGATCAGTATTCATTAAAGCATTTCATTGTCAGCTGCTACTTTTTTATGCTCAATCCCACAGATCCACCGAAAAAATGCAGCATAATTTAATCAAAATCACTGATGAATTAGGAAACGTATTAATTACAAGAATAGATAGTAGTAGTATTTTGGTTGCATTTTCCGTTTGATTTTTGGACTTGTTGGTATTAAATATTAATATGAATTTGTTCCGTTCTTATTCAAGAGTGTGCCATTAAGGTCAAGATCAAGAAAAACAAAAAACTGATGGTGGTTTCACCGAATGATCATCACCCACCGTCTTAACTCTCACACCCTTTTTTTTCCATTTAAAAGCAGAAAAAGAGGGCAGGATTCAACACTTCTATGTCAAACTAAACTTTCCCATTAAAATTGACTTGTGCTTGAACCAATCTGGTCCTGCCACAGCACCATCATCTCATGCAACCCTGAACACGGTGGACCAAAAACCTCCCATTTTCCCAAAATTAATATATAGCAAAGAGAGACAATAGGGTGATGAGAGAGGCGCAGAAGGCAACAACACCAATAAAGAGAGAGCAGCAACTAGCAAAGCTCAGAGCTAGAAAAAGAAAAGTGGCAAAGCTGTTGTAGAACCGAAGCAACTCCATGCCATGGTATTCATTTGAAGAAAGCTGAGAGAACTGAGAGCTATCTCTCTGCAGCTTTACCTTTATCACTTTGCCTCCCTCAGCATGCTTTTCCTTGCCTTTTAAGCCCCATTCAGTACTACCTTCTTCCACCACCACTTCGTCCATGGAGTTTGACCTTGAAAACCCTTTGGAAAATCTTCACTCCGATGCTGTCTCTTATCTCTTCCTCATTGAATCTGACCACACCCTATCACAGAATCATTCTCACACTCTCAAAGCTAGAGATCTTGACATCTCTGTCAGAAGAGAACTTGTCTCCTTAATCGCAAAGGTGAGTGCCAAAACTTTGACTGTTGTCTGAGAAAAAAAAAATAGCTTTTTATGAACATAATCTCAGCGTGCATTGGTTGGTCTTGTTCAGTTGTCCTGCACTTTGGATCCGGCTTTGTCTTATCTTGCTACCAACTATCTGGATCGGTTCCTAGCCAGCCAAGGGATTTCGGTAAAGAATCCAAATGTTCTAGTTATTTGCTTATTTTCATCATTGTTCTTCAATTCCATTATGTGTGAATATTAAAGTAATAAAAACATGTAATATATAGTACCTATCTATTAGATTCTTAATTTGGTTTATGAAACAGCAACCGAAGTCATGGGTCCTCAGGCTCATTGCTGTCTCTTGTATTTCTCTAGCTGTCAAGATGATGAGAACTGAATGCCCAGATGTTCAGGTAAAATCGCCATCATGCATTCTAAGTAGTTTAGCGCTGGTAACACAAGAGGGTTTTATAAGAAAAGATTGGTAATTTGGTACGTGTATTCACTGAATGTGGTTTATTTATTAGGATATTTTGAATCAAAGTGATGGGGGCATCATCTTTGAGACACAAACAGTGGGAAGAATGGAAGCACTTATCTTGGGAGCATTACAATGGAGAATGCGGTCGATCACTCCATTCTCTTTCATACCTTTCTTCATTGCCTTGATGGGGCTCCAAGGCTCACCAACGGGGAGGGTTCTGAAAAACCGTGCTTCTGAAATCATATTCATGTCACAAAGAGGTACTCATATATTCATAAAATATGATATAGTTAATGATTTTGTACATTTTTTATTTTTTCCAGACACTGCATTAACAGTTGGAAATGTAATTTGTCAAACTTTCACACTCTCTTCTCTTTCATCTTTCTATATATAATATCAATGAGTTTTTGAGTGGTGGAAAAAGTCATTCTGCATGATATATGGTATGAATAATACTCAATAATACCGACTTGTAATTTAATAATTGTGATCTTGTTTGTGTGCAGAGATAAGAGTTTGGGAGTTCAAGCCATCTATGATTGCAGCATCTGCTCTTTTGTGTGCTTCTCATGAGTTGTTTCCTTTTCAATATCCGTCCTTCTTAAAAGCAATAACCGAGTCTTCATATGTAAATAAAGTACAGATAACACATTCCTCCTTTATTGTTATCAGAGTATTTATGAATTTGTTTTGGAGGGGAAGAGGGAAAGTGGGAAAGCATATTTTGAATGTTGAACGAAATTAATAGAGGGTACGAAAAATTTACTGCAGGAAAGCGTGGAGCAGTGCTACAAAGTGATACAAGACATAGCCATAGAGGAGGAGTACGAGTCTGCGTTGAATGGGGTTTCAAGGTCAGACACACCGATTAATGTGTTGGACCATCATTTTCTCAGCTCAGAAAGTGAAAAAACCAACGGAATCACCGTTGCTGATTCTCCTCTGAGACAAGAGAGGGACCTCAAAAGAAGGAAAATCACTCCATGTGGAAACAATCCAACGATCCACAACTCTTGAATTAACTAAACCATGCTCAAGAAGTAAAGAAGAAAAAACGTTTATGGTTTATCCCAATGGGTCCATCAGAAAGTGAGCATGTCATTAGTCATAATGTCATATCATGTTGGTGTAGTTAACCAAAAAAAATTGAAAATTTTGAAGCCATAAAGTGATGGGACATAAAATCTGGATGACGATCTTGGTACGTAGAATAGGAGTGTTTTGGTGAGAAAAGGGAAAAGAGCACACCAAGGAAGATAGATAGATCGATAAGTGGGTGGAATTTTTGTTTTTCTTAAACACGAAAGAAAAAGACAAAACATGGCTTTGAATTGTAGTGTTGAATTTGTGTGTCTGTTATGTTTTGTGGTTTAAGTGGGGTTGTGTCGCCTAGGTTCTGGTAAGGAATTAATAATTGTAACAGTGTAAACAGTGAAGGAAGAGCTTTATTGGAAAATAAAATTTAGTAGGAGTACTTTTTTGTATGTAAGTATTTATTTATTGTTTGTTTATATGTTTAAGTTGCTTGTTTGCGAAGGGATCAATGGGATGTACTTTTGATAACTGTAGATGGAAATGCGTCTTTTGTCTCTGGGATTCGCTGTGAACATGTTGGAGCAAAAACGGTTAACCATTAATTAATTGGACAGCTAAGAATGCTGTTTTCTCCGGTCTCTATGTGTGGGGGTCTTTGTCCTTTCTTCTTTCTTTTCATCTTTTCTTCTTTCCTATTGTCTTTCTTTATTCACTACTTACTGTTTCTTTTTTACTTCCTTTTTGGCTCTTCCTCTTTACTTCATTACTTACTGCTTCCTGTTCTTTCCTTTTGCCTCTTCCCCTTTAATTCACTGCTTCTAAAACAATTTCAATTTCTAAATTTAATGGATTGCTTCAAATTAATTCACTAGTAGTATTTTATCGCCTCAAAACAACAATAATCAACTTTTTAAAACCCTTAAGAAAATATCAACTACAAGAGAATCCCTGTCTTATCAAATCTTTACCACAAAAAGTGAAACACTCCTCCAATGACAACAATCATCAAACTTCACAACAAAAGCTAATCACAATAGAACACAACCTTTGATGTTAAATCTTGTAAGTACAATTTGACAACATGAAAATCGTCCACATCACCTCAATTTAATTCACTTATATGATTGTAATCATTGTATAAAAGATTGAGATTCAATCACTATTTATGAAATAATGTTGATTCAAAACAAATATTGACACTTTTAATCAATTATTTCAAGCTTATAATGTTGAAAGTTTACGTCAATTAAAGATAAGGTCAATTTATAATATATAAGTAGGGTGCAAACCTCATTTTACAAGCCGGATTTGTGGGGTTGAGTTAGGCCTAAAACCCACTTCTGACATGGTATCAGAGTTATAGTTAGAATCTATCCTAACGATATTTGTTGGACATATTGTTCAACCTTGATATTCCATTTATTATTGAAAAAGAAATGAGTTATTCTTTGAAAGCACTTCTCATAAACAGTTTAATCGATTATGTAAAAACTTAATAAATTCATAAAATCTTTCTAAACTATTTTTTTCCCATTTCAAAACTTATTTTCTTTTTAATTCATTTAAATATAGTTGTGCGTATAACCTTGTGCATAACTTATATCTAGGACTCAAAAAACATTTTTTTTAAACAAGTCTTTAAGATCTTCATTCATCATTAAAACATCCTTATTTTGAGACTTGAGTCTTCTTTTTAAGTCTAAAAACACAAATAAATAAAAGTACTTTATGAAGTAGATAATGTAGTGAACATATTATTTCCTTCTATTTGATCTATTATAAATTTTAGTTTTTTTTTAATTAAAATTTTAGTTCTAATTCATGTTTTGAATTTCTAGTTTGCATAGAATCATTGATTCAAACATCTTATTACATCTAAAAGTATAATAAGAGACGAAAATGAGATTCATACTTTCTAAATGATTTTAAATGCTTCTTGTTATAACATTTATCATGCTAAGATAATAGAACAAGAGAATAATAATAATAAAAAATAGTGAGAAAGATTAATAAAATATACAATGAATGCAAATAGTATACACTATAGATAAGATTACAACTACACATTACTTATATTAAAAAGGCTTAATATACAAATGTATTTGTTTAAACATATCTATATTAAATATCCAAAGGTATAGTAGATAACATTGACTAAAAAGAATTGTGAACAATAAAAAATTAATTAAAGGAAATAAAAAATAAAAAAGGTTAAATCTATTAAGAAGGTAGAAAATTAAAACCACCCTTTAAATATGTTAAAAAGAGTTAACATTAAGTTAATAATTTAAAATAATAATATTAATAGTTTATATTGCATAACTATTAACAAATAATATACCCTTAATGTTATTACAATTATAAATTTTTAAGCCATCATACATGTGAAAAAGAGAAAAGACAAAGAAAGAAATGAATACATGTGTAGCAAATTAAGAACACGAATGAAATTGTGGTGTTTGGTAACTTGAGAAGGTGAAAAGGGCAAAACGGTAAACAAAAATGCATTAGCTTTTGTTTGGTGAGAATGAATCTGAAAAAATTTGTAGATAAACATTTATGCTGTCTTCGCATGAACAGATTAAGACATATTCTTTCATGTTTGTTTGAGAAGAAAAATACGGAACGACGACGATGGATTTGCAGGATAGATACATTTTTTATCACCCGCGATAGAGGAGAGATTAGGAGGGATTTACAGGAAAAAGTCATATTTATCCTCAACGTTTGATTAAATTCCATGTTTCAGTATTTGGTTGATCATAAGCAAGGTTTGCATCCGGCCATTCACCCACCTCCATCTTCTCGTCTTTGATCTCACTTGACTGATTATTAAATATTTTACATTTTTACTCCTTTAATTTATTTTTTTATTTTGTGTATCCCATTAACTTTTAAAAGTTTATTTTGATGCTTTAAACTTGTAAATTGGTTTATCTTAGTGTTTTTGTAATAGATATAATTTATTTAATTTATATTAATTTACTACTTCATAGTAAATTATATTACAAACAACTACTACATTTAAAAATAAATTTATTTTACTAAATTATAAATTTTTTATTTTTTAAAAATTATTTTTAATAATAATTTTTAACTTTTTACTCTTTATAAATATTTTTACAATTAAATATAACATTAACAAATAACATTTTATATAACTTTAATAACTAGGGACATTTTGATAATCTTCAATTTTTACCAATTAAACAATTTTTTTAAACCTGTCACATTAATTAAATTCTACACTAATTCTCACAAACTTTACTTCTAAATCTATTTTCGATTATCTACAAATCCACTCAAAAAAACAATAAAAAAAATAACTCTCAAATCCACTCAAATCCATTCAAATCATCTCCCCCAAATCACCTTGTAATAACAAAGCCTTAGTTTGATTGGGATGATATTAAATGAAAAATAAAAAAACTCAGACTATTTCACATGGCCGAATTACTTTTCTATCCTTTCATTCTCTAAAGTATGCGTAGCTTCATTTTTCGGTGTTATAATGTCAGTACTTTTTATCAAAGTTGTTTACTTTTAAGTAATAATAACAAATAAATATGACCAGAAAATAAAAAATAAAAAATAACAATAAACGAAAAAAAAGAAAAAGTTGTTTACTTTTAAGTAATAATAACAAATAAATATGACCAGAAAATAAAAAATAACAATAAACGAAAAAAAAGAAAACTATTTTCTTTTTTTTAATCAAACATTATTTGAAATTTTAAAAACAAACTTAAAATTAAGTACATGATTAAATATTTTTTATTTCCTAAAATTTGGATCCAAAATAAAAATTTGTCCATCTCTTAAATTTGGATAGAGTTTGGTTTTAAATTCAATTTAATTCTTAAATTTTAAAAATAAATAAATATAATTGTTTTAACTAAATTACGTGAAACTTTTTTAACATATTAAACTAAATTTCAAATTGTTTTAAATATTTATACTATAATTCAAATGTCAATTTGAAATACTAACATGTAAAAAGAAGTTTAATAACATTAAATTACAAAATATTTTATTTATTATTTTTTAAATTTAAAAACTAAAATATAATAAAGTTTCAAATATAACAAATTTTAATTAAATCCAAATTTAGTTAAAAAAACATATATAACTTTTAAGGATTAAATATATAATTTATTAAAAAATTACTTTTCCTTCCTTTACCTATATAGTTTATTAAAATATACATAATTATGTAATTTATGTTAATTATAGATTTTAGAAAATGAAAATTTGTAAAATTATACTTATGGGTTACATGATTAATTTATTTATTAAAATAATCAAGCTATTAATACTAAAGTTTGTCTTATATTTTAAAACTTATTATATTTATAGTCTGATAGACACAACCATGCATCATATGAATATTAATACTTATAAGAATGATTATTTATACGTTGTGTTCTACATAGTTTATTATTAAAAGACGACATAATGCATCAGATATTTTATTTTCTTGTAGGAAATGTTCTCAAAAAATATATAATAATGTAGCTTTTTATTTTAAGGTTATTCTAATTTAGATATTGTTTCAATTTTAATTTTGTTGAGATAAAATTATTAAAACTAATGGTTGCATTTAAGAAAATATTGAAGGTTTATTTAAATTGTTCTCCTTTACCTAGAAGTAATATAAGACTATTAGATGTATAATAAATTTTGAGATATTTTTTACTTTTGATTTTGAAGTCTTTTACATTTTTGTTAAATACTTGAAAAGTTGGAGAAGAAAGTGTAATTTAATTTTTATTTATTTTAACTCCTAAACAATGTTGTACTATTGAGTATATTTGAACAAAACTAAAAATGAAAACAAAAACAAGAATGAAAACCAAGTTAATTCTAAACTTTAAAACAAATAATAGTTCAAATGTAATAATTGATTATAACAATATTAGTTCAACAGACTTGATTTAGAACAATTACTATTTTACAATTTTGATATATCAACTAAGTTAACACTCTAAAAAATTATCATTTATTTATTTTCAAAGGAAACATTATTATTAAATAAAAGAAAAAAAAATAATTTTTTATAGGAATTGTGACACCCGGACACTGACGAGGACGGGGAGTGATCGTCGGTGCAAGAAGCATGATGTAGGGGGCACGAACAAGGAGCGGCTCATGGTAGGCTTCGAGTGGAAGGGACACATGGACGAATCGAACATACACCGGAATGAGAGGGATCTGGAGATTGTAGGTTAAGCGTGCTTAGCCTAGAATAATTATGGGATGAGTGACATTCCGGGAAGTTTTATCGGAAAGTGTGTGAGTGAGGACAAAACACACTGGAAAGCCTCGTGTTGATGTGTGGGAACAATCAGCAGTCCTTGTAAGTTGCCAGGACGTTACAGGAATAAACGAAGATTTATATTAAATATGAAATTTAAATTTAGATCCATGATAAATCAAGAAAATTTAAATTTAGTTATGTGAAGAATTTCATACCAATACAAGATTACATGACAACTTTCAAACCATCAAAAGTCTTTCCTATATTCAAGATTAGCAAGCTTATTGGCACATATATTTCCTTGTCTATATACATATGTAAAATACTAAAATTTAAAATATAAAAAAAATGGTTAAACAACAATGTTAAAACCTTGTGAAATTATTCATTTCCATTTCGTATATTAGAGAGTTACCTAAATTTAAAATAAATTCACATTTGCGGGGTTTTTTTTTTTTTAAGAATATAAAACTCTAATTTAGATTTAAACTTTCGTGTTTAATAATTTTTCTCTATAAAAGATTTGTATGTAAAAAAGTGGTTATTTGTGTGTTAAAATAATACTTGTCTCCTCTGAATGAGTATCCATATTATAAGAGTTTGAAGAACTTAAGAGAAATCATATAAGTAATAAGTATTTAAGTTATACCTGTATCAGAAAATAAAATATTATTAATAAAACTAAACAAGTTATAAAGGTAATTATACTTTCGAATGAAACAAATCATTATAGCAACAAAATCTTGATTCCATTTGATAGAAGTGCAATTATGAAAAAAAAAAAAAGGTAGTATTTTCAACTTTTAAATTTTAAGCACGATTTTTTATTTTTAACAATAAACTAAGTATCACTATTTTAACCCCTATAAAAAAACTGTTAAAAAAACATTTTTGTTGTTATTATACATATTTACTCGAGCCATTTGCAGATTCCAATGGAGTTATTTATTTTTCATTCCCATCCGCTCTATAATATTATCCTCACTTAACCTTTTATTTTTTTCACTTTATTTAAACCAAAATTGACATTTGACTGCTCAAACGGGATAACCCAGATATAAGATAGGTCTAAAACTCTGACTCCTCCCAAGATAACCAGTTTGAACCATTAATTTTTCTTTTTACATTTTTAATTTAAAAAATTTAAATAAAGAAAATTATTTAATAAAGTTTACACATTTATATGAATTATTTTATCATCTTTCATTTGTTATTTATAAAACATATAACATAGTCATTTATGTCAGTTCATTTTTTTATATTTTAATTTTGCATAATTTATATTATATTACTTTTTTTTAATTTTTTTATATAAACTTATTGTTCTTATTTTATTAAGTTAACATGGATATTATGAAGTATGTGATTTAGATTTCTATATATCTATTTTGAATGCAAAGTCAAAAAAAAAAAAATTTATTTAATTAATATTAAAATTATCATACTGTATTTATTTAATGAAAATTTTCATATTATTTAATTGGTTATAATACTTTTTAATCATAAATAAAATATTACCTTGCACTAATGTAGAAAGGGTTTTAAACGTCAGTTATTTTGGGCTTTTAACGTCACCACCAAAACCGACGTCTATACGGGTGATGTTAATGGGACATCGATTTTTTGCAGGGACGACGTCGATATAGACGTCTGTTTAGTAAGAAGCCTGACGTCTACAAAGACATCCGACAATGTGCTACCCGACGTCTAATCTTGATTTAGACGTCAGTCTGTAACACTTGGGACGTTTATAAAGTCGTCAAACATTGCATAACCGACGTCTTATTGGGAAATCATAGACGCCAGTTTGTACATTAACCGACGTCTATGAAGTAATCGTTGTGTTTTGGTGCGGTTTTTGTCGTGTCTAGGAGTAGCGTAGTAGCATCTCCTTCCTTTGCTCGTTTCTTCGTAAGAAAAAGTTGCGTCTTTTGGACTTCTCATGGTCTTTCAACCCAAAGACCAACTTGGATCGTTGCCTAGGTCCATTCCGACCGCCACTGAAAAAAAAATACGATGAGAATACACCGTAAACTTTTTTGTTGACGGTCGGAATGGACATAGGCAACAACCCAAATTCGTCCTTGGATTGAAATGCCCTGAGAAATCCAAAAAAACGCAACTTTTCATTACGAGGAAACTAGCAAAGGGAGAAGGTGCATTACGCTACACAAAGACACAACAAAAAAACCGCACCAAAACACAACGAAAACTCATTTTAATCGGTTCAAATGAGAGATAATACATCAAATATTACTTTAATCGGAGTAAAAACAACTTTGAATAGTTAAAAGGAGAGGAAACTTACTTGGAAATGCAGAGCAACGGAGAGAAAATGCAAGACGATCAAACTGTTGGTTCTTAAACCGCTGGTTCGCAGTGTTATTTAACAAGAAATTAAACGTCTGTTGTACACAGAACCAATGTCTAAAATAGAAAATACACCGGATACCTGACTAATATGATTTCCATTCGATTTAAAAATTAATATTTCTGTAGTATATAGACATCGGCTCTGAGGCATGAGACGTTTCGTGGACAAAAATGAATGACTTTCCACATACCTGGTAGGATTATAGACATCGGTACTTAAGGCAACTGACGTCTATATGTCTGACAGGTTGGTGAGTAGCATTAATGTCCGCCATATAGACATCGAGCCCCATCAATGTGCTGGGATCCGACGTTTATAAGGCTGAAAAGAGTGACTACTCACCTGTTTGGCAGACTTATAGGCGTCAGTTAGCAGGAGCCCGATGTCTATATGTCTGATAGGTAGGTGAGCAACATTAATTTCTGCCATATGGACGTTGGGGCCCCCAACAAACCGACGTCTATAACGCTGAAGGAATTGACTTTTCACCTAACGGTCAAAAATATAGACATCAGGTTGGAAGGGCTGACATCTAAAATTTTATAGACGTTAGAGATCGACCTAACGAACGCCTATATTGACAACTTATTTACGGAAATGTCACCAATCATCAATATACGTCGGGCTTACCTATAACCGATGTCTATAAGGTGACGTTAATTAGTGTTTTTGCACTAGTGTTGACCAGTTTCTTAATCGGTCTACTTTAAAAAAGGTGAAAAAAAATTAAAATGATTTTTTTTCATAAAATAAAATTAGTGATCAAAGATACCCAAATAAAAGCTTTTTTCATAAAACAATGGCTACTTACCATTCATTAAGTTTGCAGGACATTACCCTTTAACACACTTTTAGGCAAATCATTTGCTCAGAATGAGTCCATGAGGTTGAAATTCATGAGGTTAAAATTAATTAAGATGACATATATAAGCACTTCGTTAGTGAGTATGATTCATTCGAAGTTCTTCATCTCATAACCTTGAACAAATCCCATGATTCTCTTTTCTACTTGTCTTTATAAATTCTTGATAAAATCTAAAATCAAAGTAATACTAGAAAAATGTGAATTTTGTCTTTTTAAATATCTCTTAGAGTAAACAAGATGAGGAAGGGGACTAGAAAACTCAACCGATTGCAAACTCCGAGTTAGGCTCCGTTCGTTTGAACAGATTATACTGTTCAAACGGATTGGAAAGCGAGGAAATAAAAAATAATGGTGTTCGCATTAACAGATTTGGAGGAAATGTATTTTGCTGATTTGCGGGATAAAGTGTTTTTTCTCATCCCTGCAATATAAAGAGATTTGAGAGTAAATGTAGTAAAATATCTTTTTTACCCCTGATACAAAATGCACAATTTCTCCTCCACTTTCTTGATGTCTACCTCTCTTTCTTCCACGTGTCGATATTTGTCCAAGCCCCAGCCTCAACTTTTTTTCATCTCCTTACTTTTATTTCTTCAGCTCCTAATTTTTATTATTCAAATAAAACTTTTACTTTATTTCTCTTCTACTTCCATTTATTATATATCTTTTGCTTGTATATTTTACTAATAATAATAATTAAGTTTAATTTTTTATTTTTTATAAACACTTTTACACTTATATAACATTAAAAAATTACATTTTATATTACTTTAATAATTAGGGGTATTTTGGTAATCTTCAATTTCTACCAATTAAACTAATTTTTTAAATCTATCACATCAATCAAATCTTACACTAATTTTCACAAACTTTACCCTCAAATCCACCCTCAATTATCCACAAATCCATTCAAAAAAACAACAAAAAAATTACCCTTAAATCCACTCAAATCCATTCAAGTCATCTCTCCCAAATCATCTCCTCCAAATCTTCACAAAAGAACACAGCCTTTAAAGTCAATATTAGCTTGTTGTGATCAATATCAAATATCAAGGGTAGAAGCTTTCACTTTTAGACATCTTTTCCCAGGAGCTGAACAACAACATAAATATGGTTTTATGTGTCATGATTAAAACTAGATTTGCTGGGTTGAATTTTAAAAAATTCGGGTGGTTTAATTATGGATTATAGACTTCTACATATATGTCTATATATTCATATTCTTATCCTTACATACATCATTTCCCAATAGTGAAATGATGAGAAATAAGATAATAGATGGATTTTATAGTAAATTTTGTATTTCTTTTTAAAGAAATATATGAGTGATTAAGAGTAAATTTAAAAATAAAATTTGTAAAAATTTATGTAAGATTTGTTTAATATATTAAAAAAATAATAATTTAATGAATAAAAAATAAGAATTACTAAATTACTCTAAGTGGTAAGAGTAATATAAAATGATATTTATAAATAACATATTTATTTTGTAAAAAATATTTTAAGTAGTAGAAGAAAATAAAAATTATTAAAAAAATTAAAACAATATTTTATTTAAGTAAAGTCAACATTTTTTATTTATAATTAATTTTTTTAAAATATAATTTGCTCTCATCAATGGAATCGATCATGGACAATTAATAAGTAGATGAAGTTAATTATAGGTGAATGTGGAATCGGAAACGACAACTAGTGAAATTGGTTATGCTGCATTTGAATCGGATACTCCTTCATCTTCAACTTCTCACAACCATGAAAACGAGCTCCCTGAAGGTGCATCAACCCACTAATGCCAAAACCACGATGGTTCTTTCCAATAACATTGTGCACTTCCTCGTTGTCACCCTCATCCACCACACTACGATTGACCTTTTCTGCCACCTTCTCGACACCTACTATGTCTACAACTCTGCCGCCACCTTAGCCGGTGTTTTCGACCTCGTTGTCAAATCCCTCTCCCGCCTCGACTTTCCCGACAAAGCCCTGAGAGTCTTTTGCCTTGCCATTTGCCACAGCTTCACGCTCGTCGTCCTCTCGAAATCTCTAGCTTTGTTAGTTTTCAAATCCCTAATTATTTTATGGAAAATGATATTTTAACACTATTTTTTTGACACTATTTTGACACTGCACACGTGTCAAAATGTGATTAGACGATTTCAAATTAAAAAAGTTGAGACAGGGATATGTTTGGAAGAAAAAAACTAAAGTTTGTTTTTTAATTTGAAATCGTCCAACCACATTTTGACACGTGTACAGTGTCAAAATTGTATCAAAAAATGGTGTTAAAATTTTATTTTCCTTATTTTATTCACCAAGCTTTGTATATAACAAATATTAAATTCCACATAATAAAATAATTTGCATCACCACGGTTAACTATTTACACACAGCTAACATTTTGGCTTATTTGTTCCAATTTTAAAATATAAGAATCCAATTAAAATTACTTAAATTTGCGAATTGATATTCTAGTACAAATATGAGAGTTTTAATCATATTATTAATGAAATCAAAAAATAAAATCGAATACATTCTTCGCAGAATCAATTACAACTATTTATGTTCTTAGGTAAAATTATACAAGGACAAAAGTGAGATTTAGCCTTAAATCACCTAAAATTAGAGCATATCACCCATGATTTAAAAACATCTATCTCGCAAATCATCCTCTTATGTCAGTTCCAAATGCTTCAAACCGAATATGATTTTAATGACAAATCTGTCTTTGTTAATTCTCTTCAATAGAAAAATATTTCCAACCAAACACAACATAAGGGATAAGTGATGAGTGGATGTTGAGTTATGACATCATAAGCTTAACATTATCATCATATTGATATGTTTATTTAAATTTGGAGTAATATTAATTTATTACAAGAAAACTTAAAAACTCTAAATCTAAATGTTCCTTCACATTATGTAAGGGTTCACCAAACAATTGATGGGATTGAATTAATATTTGATAAATTACTATACTCCTTTGAATAAATATGTTTTTTTTATGGGAATTTAAATATGATTCTAAATTTTGTATTAAGCAAAAAGTAAGAAAGTTAAATATTATGTTAAAGACGTAAAAATACGTTGTTTTAAAATTTTTAGTTAAAGATAATGTTTATTTCTTATACAAATTAGACTCCTTTCGTATTAGTCTTATGAATCTCTAAAAAAACTTATTAATGTTGTTAATTTCTTATGAATTGGACTTGTCACTAGTGCAAAAATGCTGTTTAACGTCATCCATAAGACATCGATTTGCGTGTAATCTGACATATAGGAACGGACGGTGGCATTATCATAAATAGCCTGGTAAACTAGACTTCGGTTTTATTCAAAAACAGACGTCTATTAATTTCAAGACGTCAGCACTGCAGCACCCCGACGCCTACTGGGCTGCATTTCATGCTTTTCACCTAATTCTCAAGCGCTTAGACGTCACGTAGTCCAAATCCGACGTCTAAGGCATGTCTGGGAGGCGGGAAAGACAAAAAAATCTTCAATGTTGACGTCGGCGTTTCGGGCTACGCGACATCTATTATACCTGTAATAATTATGTTTACAAAACTCGAGGGCCTGAGACGTCGACTATTTAGGGCCCCGACGTGTATGTTATTATATAGACGTCGGTGGCCCATACCAGCTTCCTAGATGTTGGTTCCCCCTGACAGAAATCGACGTCTAATGGGTATTCAAAAAGTCAATTTTAAATGTTCACTTGGACATCATATTAGTAGGATAAGCGACGTCTATGGACGTCGGTTTCTGGAGAATAACCGACGCCCAGTTCCATTTTAAATACACCGCAACTCTTCTCCTTTTTCTCTTGCCACACCTCTTCTTTTTCTCTCTTTTCGGCATTCTATTGTTGTTTTTCGTCTTCCTCCTCTCCTTTTTCTCTCTTGCATTCCAGGTGTGCGGTTTTTTCTTTTATAATGCATCTTTAATATTGGAATTGTCAAATACTAAACTGAATTTGATATTGAAATACCTTCTATAGGTGTCTTCAAAATTATTTGGACAAACGGTTATACAAGAGACTTAGAGTATAAAACAACTTTAAGACTCCTTGAACTACTTTTCTAAAGTTGACTTCGACCTTATACTCGAAAACACATATAATCTTTTTATTTTATAAAAATGATATCAGTTTGAAGATTTTCACTTATTTCTCTGTGTTTTATTATCTCTCTTTTAATTTAACAATTTATTTTTTTCACTTTATTTCTTTAAATTTTTTTTATTTTTGTTTATGTTCCACTCCTCTCTACTTGTCTCCCCCACTTTAAAGAGAGTTTACACAAGTGAAAAAGAATATATGGGCAGAATATTATATGATTAACCTGAGCAGCACGACGAGAAATGGGGATGACAAGAGAACAAAGTCAGCTGATTTTGGGAGATTGTTCTTTTGCTCCCTTACATACAAATTGTACACCCTCGTAATATTTTAATATAAGGGTAGTTTGATGATTTAGTTTTTTTATTCTATAGGACTTGGAGAGAGTGAATGTTCTTACTTATTTTTTATTTGATAGAAATTAGAAATCATAGAAACCACAGCAGGAGAGCCAAAGTCACGTCCACATGATCACTTTATCTACTGCCAAAAGTCCTACGGTAGAAGTGAAAATTTCCTATCTGTTACCTTTATTAGGTGACACTTACCATCTAAACAAAAAGTCCATGCTACCTTCTAATTTCTTCCTTCACGTTATCAGATTCCTTCATGTTGAAATACGTTAATTTCACACTCCAGAAAAAGTTCACCAAGGGATTTGGATCACATGCTGCACACTTTCTCAATGACTACAACAGTATAATAGTCAAAAGTTTTGGCACATCATTGGTTTTATTTTCATCCACTTCCTCCAAACTTTGGTTCAACTTGGAGCTATCTCAAACCCTGTTCATATTATAATAGCTTGGTCACTTAATACCAAAAAGATTTATATGACACTTTTCAACTACCTTCTGATTTTTTGTATGTAAATAAATAAATATAGACTCAGAAGGAGAATTTGGAAATGAGGTTAAAAGCGTGAATGAAAATTAAAATGATACTGTCGTTTGGAGAATTTGTACAAGAGCATGATACAGGTCTTATTATTTTGACTGTCCTAACAAACACTAATCATTTGTCATGTCATGATTCATCATTTCAACTAACAGCATGTGATAGAAAGGACATAGTTGCACAAAGTTTTCTCCCATGATTAACGAATGAAAAGTAGATGTTATAGTTTGCACTTGAACTATGAACAGTCATGGAATATTCTTCCGAACATGTTTCAAAACATGAAGATATTCCAACGTGAATACAGTTGAAGAAGCCACAATAATATCCATTCATAGCTAAGGCAATGTTAGATAAAATTTAGAAAAGTACATTAATTTTGTGAAAGGTTGTTTTTGTTGAAACGTAGTCCAATTTGGTGATTTCGGAGATACGATGGTTGAAAGTGATTAAAGGAGAAACCAACTTGGGGTCTTGTTCATAATTATTTCTGCATGTAGTGGATGCTCCTGCCACACAGGTACATCGTAACAAATCCATTATTAAAGAAGAAAAATGTAGTACATAGATGAATTTGACTTTAAAGTACAGTCATTTTTGCAACAAGGCCACACCAGTTTACGGACAGCCTGGACAAATAAATTAGTATCATAGTCCAACCAACACTGCTGCAGTGACAGACTTGGTCAGTGAGACTCAATTGAAGAACATCACCTTCTTCAAAATAGAGGTCTTGGTCCATATGGAGTAATGAATTGCGTGAATTTTTTTGTAGAAATCAATCTCATCGCCAGCAGAGAGATATATACTTAATTAATAGCAGTGTGGAGAACCTTGCAGAGTTGCAGGAACAATTTCCAGGATGCATTAGTGTATAATATATTAGTTTTACACTATAGTGTATGATATATTAGTTTTACAAAACTAGTAATGTATGGTTATATACAAAATTTGAAATGTCCATTGTAAAGCACTTGATGAACCAACCACCTTATTCACTGTGATGAAAAAGCAAGAGAATAGTATCTCACAATATTACTTAGTTAAGAATTTGACCGTAGACAATGTATTTGTGCACAGTAGCCGAAGATGAGTGTTCTGAATACATGCAGATGCAGGCAATTAAAGTCACATGAATTGTAAGGAAGAGAATTGACATCGATATTAGTATAGATAGTATTATAATAGCAGAAGTGGTCACAATGATAAGCCTCCAAAATTTCATAAATGCGAGAGGGAGGTGACTCTTATCACCATTGGTGGTTGAGTTTGGTAAAAGCGAAATCCAAGAACTTCACAGTATCGCAGTTGCATTGCAGCTGCGCGCTTCGTACGTTGTTGTCTAAATGCGTGCTGTCTCTGCTCCTCAGGCATTCTGCACTAAAATTCAATTCAATTTTTTTTCCGTTAAAAACTAGGACTAGGAATCTCCGGACCCTGTTTCTCTGTTCTCTATGCTGATCAATTAACGATAATCTATTGCTACACGATGTTTAACGTTAGAAATGGGATTATAGACAATGTTTCAAATTCCTAAGCAAATGTTTATAGTTTTGTTTGTGACATAGTAAAAGGAAGAATTTTATATGTACGTTTACATGTAAGAACTGAACTTTGGCTTAGATAAAAGGAAGGTGTGATGAGCTACAAACTTATGATAGAAGTGGTAAATTTTATGCTTGTGAGACATGTTGGAATTCAAATGTGAGTAAGACCACAAACCACAATGATATTTTGACAACACTTTTTGATAGCTTTTTTGACAACAAGATACGTGTCATCATTTTATTGGTCTATTTGAATTTATGTTTAAAAAATATTTAAAATAGACTAATCAAAGTTGTCACGTATGCGTTGTCAAAAAATTATTAAAAAAAAATTGTTAAAAGAAGTTTTTCCTACCATAAAATAAACTAGTGGGGTAATATATAAGTATAACAAACTCATTAATATATTGTTTTAAAGTTTGTAGTCGAAGGTGATATATCTCATTGTTTAATATCTCATTAGTGTTTCTTTTTCATTGGTTCTACAATTAAAAAACAAAAAACAAAAGTATTTTCTGTGTTACTAATCTTTGTCGCGAAATTATTGGCTCCACAATTAAAATAAAATACATTTCCTGTGTTACTAGTCTCTTATATTTGTCCAAATCTATCTAGAAAAAGGCTAACTTAAAAGAAGAAATTTTATATTAATTCAATACCTTAAAGGTTTTGGTATTTTCTAATTTTTCTTTATTTGCTTTGTCTATTATTATTATTATTTATTGATATTTTTCCAAAACATAATGTATTAATTTTTCTATCTTCTTTCACTTAATATCGAGTTTCACATACTAAAACAAATCAAAAGTGGTTTTCTTGTAGGTAATGAAAACATTACACTCCATATGTTAATTGTCAAACTAATTTTATAATTTTTTTCCTTTCCTTATTTCAACTTAAATTTATAAAAAGTAAAAAATAAATTTAAATATTGTGATGTCATTCACCTAATTTCAGCCAACTAATTTACTATTTGTTTAAGTTTGGTTTGAATTTAAAAAAAAAAAAAAACAACACTCACCCAATCTAACCTAATCCATTTTAATAGACTTTTATATGAAATTTAACCAAATTCAACTCTACCAAACATCCTGCTTCGTGAACAGTTTTAACTTTTTTTTTTATTTTCCCGAAAAAGTTAGCCTATTTGATCATTTAAAAAATACAGTGAATATTGTTTTAAGTAGGCTTAGATACTTGTGTTTTTGTAGTTTATCCTTATTATTCAGCCTATGAAATCATGGAAATGTGATTTGATGCTCATAATTAATTATACTTCTCCAAACATTTTTTATATCATGTGTATTTGATGTCCAAATAAAAAAAAAAAGTGAAATGCACACTTTTAATTACTTAAAGAATTATATATAGAAGGTTTTATTTTATTTAAATATAATACTTTTTTTTAATAAAAGTTTATATTTTAAATATATTTGTAAAATTATTATAAAAATGATGTACTATTAAAATTTATTATTGATTTGGATAAAATGAAAGAAATTGATATTGGCATTGACTTCCATTAAGAAAGCTAGGTTCGCCACACCCAAAGAATCCAAACATCAATTTGGACATATCTTAAGACTTTGAGGGAATAAGACATCATTTCTTAATACTTCCTTTGTGGAAAGAAGAGAATCTTACTGCATTACCACGTGATACATAAAGTCAATAATAACCACTCACAAAAATATATTCAAAAACTTAATGGTAAAAGAAAAGGAAATAATATTGCCAAATGGGTGAAAAATATTACATAAAAGAGAATACATTTTTCAATAATAAAAAAAAAGTGGATGATGATGTAAAATAATATTATAAGTTAATAACAATAAAAATTAAAAATAACATATTTTGTTAAGGAATTTTAATATTCAACGAAAGAATTAAGTCGTTAATATCATATACATACTTAGGTGTAAGTGTCAATGACACCACTAATATTTACTAAAACGTTTAAGTAACACAAAATAAAAAAAAAATAATTATTTTAGATTTTTAAAAAACCAAAATGACATTGTATTAACCATTATTCTTTGAGAGTGTAACTCTTTTTTTTTCCTTTTGATTAATTTTTACAAATTTTTTCAATTATGTTGCCAATTCTTTAGTTGCAATTGATTGAATATAAAACTGCTTCATCAATTTTATATTTAAACTGATTGATTTAATCTGGTTTTGATATGTAAGTTATTATTTTTATTAAATTTTACAATTTACACCACAACTTAAAAATAAATAATAAAGAATTCATACTGATTCAATAATTTAGTATTTGTAAAAAACCATTTTATTTGGGGAAGACATTTGGAAATCAAAGCTAATTTATGCTCCAAAACTTTAAAGTAAAAATATATTACATCTTAATGGGTCCATTATTACATGCGAAAAGCCCAAAATTAAAATTAGGCCCATGCCCATTCTTTCTTTTAAAAACACTCGTTTTTCTTTTCACCACCTTCTTTTACACTCTTTACTGACCTGGCTTTAAATTTTGGACTAGTTGAAACTATTTAAGTTTTACGAAAACACATCACTGTCATTTTGTTTATATTTTTTAATATTATACATGTTTTTTTCTCTTCCATATTGTTCTAATTTTTTTTCTATTTGTATTTTTTTAAAGTGAATTAAGTTTTAGAAAGTTACACAAAATACAACTTGCATGCAATATAGTAATATAAAATAAATAACAATATACATATTAATTTTTTAATGATAAAATATTATTTTTAAAATGTTAATTTATAAAATCATAAATAAATAAAGTATTCATATTAACCTACTGCGACCGACTGCCTACTTTTGATTTATTTATAATTATATGGCTTTCTTGATCTACTTCATATAAATGTGATGAAAGTAAAATTAATTTAATTTAACCTTCAATAGTTTACTGTTTTGTATTTTTTTTTATGTTCCTAATATTAGTATAAAGTATTAAAATATGTCTGAGAATATGTAGATTGATATAAGATAACACATTAATTATAATTTCTACTTAATATTGAAATAAGTGTAAATGGAGAGTGACAAACGAAGCAGTCTATAAACCAAGTGTAGTCTTTTCATTTTATCATAACTGGAAGTCATGCTTTAAAGAAAAATGTAATTATTTATTTTATATTTTTATTTGTTACGAATTTTATTTTTAAATGAGCGATTTTTAAACTAAAATAAAGAAGTTATTGAACTATGTAGACTGATAAAAATAAAGTTATGATTTTCAAATCGAACTAAACTGGATCCAATTTAATTTTATCACATCTTTCATGAATTTGTAACAGCTTAAATTTAGAATCTAATTTAAATCGACTAAAATTATTAAAACATAATGATATAATTATTATTCAATCTATTTCATAACTATATTAATTAAATATATAATTTGGAGCATTGAATTATTTAAGTTTTAAATATAGAATAATATAGTTTATTTTTAAAAAGTAAATTGTAGAAATTTTCTCAGACAAATTTTTCTATATCAATTTTAATGCATCTTTTTCCTTTTTTTCTTAAATTTTACGGCATCTTTTTTATTTTTAAGAGCATGACTTCCATTTTATTAAAATTTTCAACTCTACCATTCTACCACTTTCTTTTTTATTTTAATATTTTGAACTTTTTTGTTTTATTTTAAATATGTATATAAGCATTCCTTTATTTTATTTTTTTTAATATTTTTATTAATTGGTACCTTCATTTTCTTAAAAATTTTAAATATTTAAAATTTTTATTTTGAGATATACTTTTTTAATAATATGACTAATGTAGTAAAAAAAAATTGTAACTTTTTTACTTTATAAATTTTTTATACCTTTTCTTGTATAAAAATATTATTTATTTTAAGTATTTTCTTATAAATTTGATTATTAAAATTAAATATATTAATTTTATTATATATATTACATATATATATATATATATATATATATATATATAT